>NC_072376.2:142485984-142789015 GCF_028885625.2 Pongo pygmaeus
GCCTCTTTATAATGAGGTTAAAAGAGAGACTTGTAGAGCTTGTGTTCAACTAAAATTTTCCAATACATTTTTTCTGTTAACTTATTTGAAGCTAAATCTTTCTCTTAAATGTAATTAAAAAAAAAAAAACTCTCAAGTTTAGCCATGTTACATTGATTTGTTTTTGTTTTGCTTTGTTTTGAGTCATTTATTCTAGTTTATTATATTTTTTATTCACATTAATTCTACCATCTGGTATATTAACTATTCTTTTTCTTTGTGAATGGATCATAATGTTGACGAAACAAAATGAATACAGAATCTTGTGGTATTTAAGTAGAGACATTTCTTTCAGCTGACAGTGATTAATTAATCAACCTCCGTTTTGTGTTTATCTAACTGCACAGATTTGGAAACTTCATTTAAAAAATTATGTCCAATGCATATCCTTAAATATTTCTAAGCCCTGGCTATGTGAAAGAGACTGGGCCAGGTGATAGAAATACCAAATGAAAACCCGTGATCTCTGCCCACAAAATCTCAAAATCTAGCTGAAAAAACTGTCACATTTACAACTGACTTTGTTTAGTATTGCTATAAAGGAATGCCTGAGGCTGGGTAATTTATATTTAAAAAAAGGTTTATTTGGTTCGCAGTTTGGAAGTCTGGAAAAGTTCAAGATTGGCCATCTGCAGCTGGTGAGAGCCTCAGGCTGCTTCCCCTCATGGTGGAAGGTAAAGGGGAGCTGGTGTGTGCAGAGATTACATGGTGAGAGAGTAAATAGGAGAGAGAGGGTAGAGATGCCAGACTCTTTTTGACAACCACTTCTCAAGGGAACTAATCACAATCCCCCAACCCCAGGGAGGGAATTAATCCATTTATGAGGAATCTGTCCCCAAAATCAAAACGCTTCCCATTAGGCCTCACTTCCAACATTTAAGATCAAATTTCAAGCCACATATTTAAGAAAGATAATTATAGAATCAGTTAGAAAAGGGGAATGTATGGGCCAGGCGCCGTGGCTCATGCTTGTAATTGGAGCAATTTGGGAGGCTGAGGTGGGCGGATCACTTGATGCCAGGAGTTCGAGACCAGCCTGGCCAACATGGTGAAACCCCATCTCTACTAAAAATACAAAAATTAGCCGGGTGGCAGGCACCTGTAATCCCAGCTACTCGGGAGGCTGAGGCAGGAGAATCGCTTGAACCTTGGAGTCAGAGGTTGCAGTGAGCCGAGGTAGTGTTACTGCACTCCAACCTGGGTGACAGGGTGAGATCCTGTCAAAAGAAAGAAGGAAGGAAGGAAGGAAGAAAAGAAAGAGAGGGAGGGAGGGAGGGAGGGAGGGAGGGGAGCATTGAAGGAAACTGGAAAAATTGAGTTTTTGACTTCTGTATTGAGGTGCTGAGGATCTGAACTAGGACAAGTTTTTACTCACCCCGATCAGTTCCACCTCCACACCCATGACTCCACTTAGTAACTGAGTCACATGAACTCCTCAAAAACATTCTATTTATCTGTTATCTCAGGGAATCCCTTCCAATAGCTACCCACTAAAGCCACTTGCTCTGTGCTATTTTTGCAGACTGCCACTTTTGATTCCATGCTTACCCATGGCAACTGGCACTGTTTCTTGGTATTGTAGACTTTATTCCCCTAAAACACAAATTTGATTTCCTAAAGCCATAGCTCATTCTTTCCCACATTTGTACCAGTTTTATAGCCTATGAATCCCAATGTGAGTCTGAGCACAGAACCCTGGATTTGGCCAGGACGCTTGAAATGGAGTGGAAGAGATGTTTCAACAAGAAACTTGATCCTTTCCCTCAAAGGTCTCATTGAGTGTCAGAGTAGATTTTGAAGCATCTGTCTTTGCCCCACCTCTTGTAAGTTTCAAAGTCCTATGGGCTTACTTCTACCACATATGTTTAAGGCTCTAGAACAATTTACCATAATACCAGGGCTGAATTAGAAATTGTGTGGCCCTAGGCTATGCCTACTTTAAATATATCCAGTCAATTTTCCATGAAATATTTCTTTGTGGCAAGTTTGCAATCTCTCTGTAATGAAAATAGTTATAATGTATTAACTCTTTTACTTGTACACATTCATAGGTGTGACACCAGGTCTGCAAACGTATTTATTGTGAATAAAAGCCCCATCCTGGCTAGCAGCCATCACAGAGAGAACACGACAGATGAATTCATTTTGATATTTTAAATCATATGCATTATTATAAATTATTTGTTTAATTAACACCTTCTGCCTTAACAAGGGGTGTTAGCATATGGAAGCATCTGTTGAGCTTGCTTCCTGATGTGAAATGCAAGATTTCTGAAATTTTAACATTTGCACAGATATATGAAGACACATTCAATGTCTATAATCAGCATAGCTCCTCAGTTAATTAAATGATTTTGTGGATACAGTATGAAAAGATTTACATTTCACGATGAGATAAACCATTGTTCTCTGTATATTTGTAAGTATTGTCTTTAGCTCCAGTTTATGACAACCAATTATCCTGGTCACCACAACAATGGAATTTGTTAGATAGTTAGATTAACTATCTAAAGTCAGCATTAATTTGAGAAAGCTTTATGAAAGAAGTGACTTTGTAAAACCGGGTAAGAAAATCCAGTGGAGAACTAGAAGAGCAGCTCTCTACACATGAGTTGAGATTCAAAATTTGATTTATTTGGCTCAGGATTTGTGATGCCCCATCTATGGTACTTGTAGGAGAAAAAAAAAATCACAATATAGAAAATATGTAAGTACAAGGTTATAGTTGAGGGATATTAGGAGGAAATTAACTTACTATTTATGATTAGGAATTTCAGTTTAGTTTGAAAGATAAGTTAGAGTCAGTGTAGAAGCCAAAACGAATAAATTGGTTGCAACGTGTAAATCAGTGGCAGAAGATGACTATAGTCCAATTGCTCCAGCTACAGTTCAATCACAGAGTGTTTACAAGTGAAACAAGATCTACGATTGCAGGGGTAAAAAATAAATGCCTAGACACAAAAAAAAATCTGAAGAAGAAAAGGTTAAAATAAATGAGTCATTAGTTTAACCTTTGAAACTGAGTACTTTAAGATCATTAATAACGGAACAATTTTAGAGAAGCAAAGAGGTCTTGCAACTGAAAGTGGGGAAATAATCAACATGCAAAAATATTAGATTTCAGTTATCGATGTGCCAGGAGAAACACTTATAAAGCAGCAAAAAATAAAAGTTAAGTTTTCACCAGTAGAAATATTCAAAAAGTTTGGATATTATTGCCTGACCAGCAAATGGACCAGATACTGCAAATTTAGAATTCTCCTATGTGCCTTTTCCAGTTTTATTGTTAAAATTGGCTCTTTTCAAGAGATTCTTGTGTGAGTGTGTGAGCGAGTATACGTGTGTGTGCACACGTGCACGCACACATATGCCATTCCTGCCTTCTTACCACTCTGTCTATTTTGTGATGCTGAGCATCAGCATTGAAAATCAGGCAACAGAAGGTTGAGTGCTAAATGAAAAGTGTAAAAATAGAAGTAGCAGACTCAATGATGTGGTGAGATCTATAAGACTACAGGATTAAGGGAAGAGAGCAATTGCTCGTTTCCAGCATTTGCTTAAAAAAATGTAATGGAGTAAGGCATAAACATTTCCCATATAATGAAGGTAAAAAATAGCAATCAATCATTGAATATGGTTAAGCTCTAGTAACAACCCCACGTTCACCTGCCCAAACTCAAAAGTCATTGGAGGATAAGGAAAATGAAGCTTTAAGGAGAAGTGGGCTCAGACTCTGTGGGTGGGAACATGGTCATCCAATAATCATAAAATAGTCTTGAGGAGCAAGTAGAAGCAGACAAGGGTAAATGAATAAAAGACTTAAAGGTCTCAGAGGGTTACAAAAATACACGTCTGAATGTCTGTAGCTGAGAATATTATTTGAAAGAAATGCCAGTTCTTGCTACTCAGGTTTTAGCATAAATTCAATTTACTTTATATGTCAGACTAAAGGAACAAATGAGAGGAAGCAGCCTTTGGGGTAGGGATAAAGAGAAGCTCAATACCTGACAATCTTGAAATTCCGTAGTTTGTAAAAGTATATTGTAAATTCACAAGAGCCATTGTAACCCTAATTAGAAAAGAATAGAAACCTTAACTATAGAGAAAGGAGTCCTGCCCCTTTACTGAAAGCCTCAAATAAGAGCTAATTATCCAAGTAATTATTTTTCTTGAATTTGTACTGTTTTCTTTCTTCTAATTCCATATCAAACAAAGTAATTTGTAACAACTGAGAAAATTAATTTTAGTCTGTTTTCTTCTGGACAGTTTGTGATAATTATTCCTTCTTTATTGAGCTCTCTGTTCTCTTATTCTAAGCCTACCTTTGGCTTCTTATTCGATTTTTTAAAAACACTGATTTGCTTCCTTTAACGCTGGTTTTTATTTTCACGTTTTTATTTGATGAGTAATAATCCTGTGAAATAATTTCCGAAGTGAACACTGGGCATTTCCTGGGTGACTCAACCTCCAAAGGGCTACTGGGAACTGGAGGTCCTTTTCTGTATCTACTCACCCATTACTTTCCAGGCTTAGGCCCTTTCCCTTCTTGGAAACTCTCCAAGATCACTTGTGGGGTCCCACTTCAAACCCCTCAGCTCCTCCTTAACTCCTCTGCCCTTGTCTTATTTTTAGAGGATCCTTCCCCTCTTTTTTGGTTTCCTTCAGAGGCACCCTCACGTTCATTTCTTCTCAAATGCAACTGTCCTCTAGTTCTTTTGTGATACTCTTGAAGTCTCATATAACCCAGATCTGAATCATTAGTAGTTGAAAATGACTTTGCCTTTCTTGGAGACTTTAAAGTTTAACTTCAGGGAGAGAGGAAAAGCATTCTCAATTCATTCTTGTATGATAAATGAAAGAAAGAAAATAAAACAGCAGCTTTTAATGTTAAAACAATACAAACATTTAAATCCTGCCACACATTCAATAATAAAAAGTATTGAGTTATTAATTTATGTGGCTGAAGGCTTCTCTCTTACCACTTTCCACCACAGAGGGTGGAAAACCTTCTTGGGGTCTCGGAGTGGGCCTGTGGCACAGTTCTGTCCCCATTGGGGAAGAAAGTCATTTGGTGGTGATATGGATTAGGGGTTTCTGGAATGTCTTTTTCTTTCCTTATAAAATGATCAAATGATGCTGAGCATAGATGTGATACCTGGAGTTGCAGCACCATCTCTGTGATCATGTAGCAATAAACATGGAGATGAAAAGTCAGGCACTGGGCATGATGAAGCAAAAGTATGCAACGATCCTATGTACGGATGATTTCTGAGCAGAATTGCCACCCCTAATGACTTACCTTCTTGTACTTCTTACTGTGTAAGATAAATTTGTCTGATTCATTGTTTTTCTGTTTTCTATTACTTGCAATTAAAACTCTTCCTAACACACTGTATTCAAAGTATTTTAACTGCCAAAACTTCAGACCCATGTGTACATGCTCTGCAGTCATGACTGCAGCAAAGCCAAGTATTTTCCTTAGAGAGAGCTCTTTCCCAATCTGTGCTTCTGAATCTCAGCATATTTTGGAGAAAAAAGTTTGTTTAACTTCAGCTGCATCTCTATATTCGGATACAAATCTATAAGGTCAGAAAGAGGAAAGGTATTGAACATTGACAGGGTAATATATTTTCCCCTAACCCACGGAAATTACTTGAATAAAACTATTTTCTCTCTATAGCTAAAATCGGCCATGCAAATTGGCTCCTTTTTTCTCAATCATTAGTTCAGGAGACATGCTCAAACATATCTGAATTCCTACTTTGTCCAAGTTGGGATGTCTAGTATATTCATTATATCCTTACAGATTATTTAATTAAACATATTTGGGGTGGCAGTAGGTTGCTCAAGAACTTACTACTAGTGATGTAGACAAGCCCACCTCTTTGATTAGCAAGAGTTGAAATAGTCATAGATCTCTGTCTGTATTTTGGATAATTAAGTTCCTTTCTCAGAGTTTGTTTTTGCCTCTAGATATCAATGCTAGCTTTTAAGTGAACATCACAGTACTTGTCATTTCTTTTTCTTCCACCATTAACTGTTTTATACTCTTAAATATTCAGACTGTTGGCAGAAACTTCTCTTACAGATTATCATAGCTCTCGTTCTGACTTATTTCCTTTTACGCTTTGATCCACTTCATAAAGTCTCCCAGTTTTTCTCTTCATTCAGGGTTTATTTCAACTTTGAAGTTGTCCTCATCTTGAAAATATTCCTTTCTAATGTTGTAAGACCAAGAAAATGTGTCAAACATAACATATATTACAAATACTAGAGTTTAAACTCAAGTACTTATTTTTAGAAATAGTATGGCTAAAACTATTAATAATGTGTAAGATTTCATATATTTTTAGAATATTTATATACCCAGTTTATATAAATCTGAGTTTTGTGTCCCTAAAATTGTACCTCATATAGGTTTGACAAAGGGAAAATTTGTGTATCACTAGGGCATAATTGAATTTCTGCCTTTACAGTTATTTTACATAAAACTGAAAACTTTGAATTTCATAAGTAAAATAATGAAATTACCCAATAATTTTGAAACAATTTGAACTATTTTCTGTTGTATATTTTTAAAAATGTCATATTTCCCATAGCCAGAGAGTGCATTGTAACATGTGCAATCATTAGAAGGCTTGAGCTACTCTCTAGAAGAGTAGAAAGAACATTGGTAGGGTCAAGTTTAACTCTTCTGTATATGGTTTTCCAGCATTCTCAGAACCATTCATTGAATGGGATGTCCTTTCTCTATTATTTCTGTCGACACTGTAGGACATTAGTTGGTTGTAGGTATGTAGCTTTATTTCTGCATTTTCTGTTTGGTTCCATTGACATTGACCTATGTCTATTTATTTGTGCCAGTACCATGCTATTTTGGTTAATGTAGCTTTGTAGTATAATTTGAAGTCAGGTAATGTGATGTCTCTGGTTTTGTTCTTTTTGCTTAAAATTGCTTTGGCTATTCAGGCTCTTTTTTATTTCCTACCTTTTACCGTATGCAAAAATTAACTCAAAATGAGTTAAAGACTTAAATGTAAGACCTTAAACTATACAAATCCTACAAGAAACCCTAGGAAATACTCTCTGGACATTGGCCTAGGTAAATAATTTATGACAAAAACCAAAATTGACAATTTTGACCTAAACTAAAGATTCTGCAGAGCAAAACAAACTAAATAATTTATGGCAAAAATAAAAATTGACAGTTTTGACCTAAACTAAAGATTCTGCAGAGCAAAACAAACCATCAACATAGTAAACAGACAATCTAAAGAATGGCAGAAAATATTTGCAAACTATGCATCTGTCAAAGGACTAATATCCAGAATCTATGAAGAACCAAAACAAATCAACAAGAAAAAAAAAAAACATTAAAAAATACGCAAAGACTTGTACCCCATAAATGTACACAAATAACATAATTGAATTTGCTTAAAAAAAAAAGAGAGAACTGGCCTACCATGTGGGAAAAAATAAAGCTGGATTACTAGACACCTACAGCAAAATAAATTCTAGCTGAAACAAACATATAAAGGTATAAAATAAAATAATACATATTATAAAAATAGTAGGCAAAGGATATGAATGGAGACTTCTCAAAAGAAGATGTACAAATGGCCACAAACATGAAAAAATGCTCATCATCACTAACTGTCAGAGAAATGCAAATCAAAACCACAATGAAATATCATCTCACAGCAGTCAGAATGGCTATTTTTGAAAAATCAAAAAATAACAGATGTTGGTAAGGCTGCGGAGAAAAGGGCATGCTACACATTGTTTGTAGGATTAGTTCAGTCTGTATAGAAAGCAGTTCAGTCTCTATAGAAAGCGGTTTAGAGATTTATCAAAGAACTAAAAATAGAATTACCATTTAACCCAGCAATCCCATTACTGAATATATACTCAGAGAAAAATAAATCATTCTATCAAAAGGACACCTGCAATTGCATGTTGTACCATCATTCACAATTACAAAGACATAGAGTCAACCTAGGTGTCTATCAACTGGGATTGGATAAAGAAAATATGGTCTATATACACCATGAAATACTGTGCATCCACAAAAAAGACTGAAATTATGTGCTTTGCAGCAACGTGGATGCATCCGGAGGCCATTATCCTAAAAGAATTAACACAGAAACAGAAAGCCATATAGCACATGTTCTAGCTTATAAATAGGAGCCAAACGCTGGTGACACATGAAAATAAATGTGGAAACAATAGACACCAGTAGGGGAGGGAAGAGGTGAAAAACTACCTATCAGGTACTATGTTCACTCTTTAGGTGAGAGGTTCAACTGAAGCCCAAATGTCAGCATCACCCAATATATCCATGTAACAGACCTTCACATATATCCCTGAACTGAACATTTTTTAAAAATTTAAAAGATAAAAAGAAAGAGCATTGGCTTTAAAAGCTGACAAACCTGGGCTGAAACATCACCTCTGCCACATTTTGCCTCTGTCGCGTTGGGTGTATCATTTTACCTTTCTGTTTCCAAAGCTTAATGGCCTTAATTGTAAACAGTTATAATAATAGCTATTTAATGTTTTACAATACTAGTTTTATAAAACTGTCATTTTTTAAATTCCTCAAATCAACCTTTCTCCATCTCAGAATAATTTAAAATTTTTGGACTAAGGCTATTGTTTCACAGCTGCAATTATTACAAGTCTCGTTGCCACCCCCTGTGACCTATGGCTTTGGTTATTTGAGATTTAAAAAAAATATACTGACCATTCTGTTGTAAACTTGTTAGCTTGTTAACTAGCAGCCTAAGATAGGTATTTGATATCTCCTATCATTCTGATACAGGTTATTCCTGCTTGATCTGTGTTTTCCAGATTTAAAAATAAAATCAATAGCCATGATTTCTCTCTTAGTTTCAAATGATCATTCTCATAGGCATTTGGTAGAATCTCTCACAATTAGCATCACCTGTTTACCTTAGTTACATGTGTAAAGATAGTTGAGTATGTGTTAAATTTCTCTGGTGTCATAACATGTGCTAGATTTCTCTGGTGTCATAACATGACTTGTATTTAAGGTTTCGTGGGTCCTTTGGCACATGTACCCCCTGGACAGGAAAAAGAAACTGGGACAAGGAAAGATGATGCAGCAGAGGGCTTGGGTGCCTGCCTCACATTCCCTTGCACAGATCTGATTTTAGCTGTAGTTTTAGTAGACAGTTTCTTTAAGCTCCAATTCATCTTATGCTGACCCATACAGAGCTGGCAATGTGTATTTCCACTTTCTGCTTAGAGGCTTCTCTGATACTACAAGAACCTATGTACTCCATCCCACCATCTTTTAGAGGAACAATTCTAGATTATTTTATTTTTCATGCTCTGAGAAGATTTCAAAAGTTCAAGCCAATCTGTCTCATAGTTATGACCTCAATACAATTTTTTGTTAGCTTTTTTATTCTTCTGTGTCTCATTCTACCCCTCCTTTTCTCCTGCTTCTTGAGATCATCTATCAAATAAACTACCTGCACTCAAGTTCTTATCTGAGACTCTGCTTTCAGGGAAATCCAGCCAAGAAAGTATGTGTTCTATGAGTGGCTGCCCTTATAATTATTCAAGTGGTCCCACCAACAATGCTCAAAAGGCACGGTAAACCAAGGTATGGTGAAGACAAATGTGGGTATGAGAAGGACATTGAATTTTGCTGAGAGGTTAAGGCAGAAAGAAAAAAGGGTGACACAATTTTTTTTTTCTGGATAGTCAGCTCCATTCACAGGGGGATCCCAGCTGACACCTGGAAAAACAGGATTCTTGATAAGAGTAAGCTGATCCAGCCAGATGGCCTGATGCCAGCATAGGGATCCTTGCTCACTCATCAGAGGGATACTTTGTTGGTAGAGGGCCTGAATCAGAAACTCAAATGTGACACTGGTTCAACAAGAAGTCAAGATAAAGTGAGGAATGCTGCAGCTCACAAGCTACATGGGAATCTCAAACTCATTCACAGAATATGGCATACTAAGCCTATGTAATGAAGTGATTCCAAACATTTTAGGATAATTGCCCAAAGTTATATGATCTTTTTGTTGCTATTTTCCAAGTGAAAGGCACTGGTCACTTTACCTTCCTGTCTCAAGAGAGTAGGAGCTGATGAAAATAGAACAGAATTTCTCTATATTTTAAAATTTTCTTTTGTTTTGTTAATATAGTGGAGGTACTTGGAGGTTAGAGGGTTAAAAGAAGGAAGAGAGATTGCTCCAACCTCTTAATCCTCTTGGGGCATCTGAGTCATTTCCATGGAACCCATGGTGTCCTGGCTTGATAAGTTTTTGCAGAGACAGGACCCTTGTCTTGTTTGGCTTCTGTACTCCAAAATATCAGCATGGCAAAATGTTTAGAAACTTAACTAAGTTCCATAATGAACAAGGTAAAATGGATAATTCACAGAAGTTATGTATACTTCCCAAATTTCTGAAGTATCTCAGGGTGGAATAAAGAAGAAAACAGTCTTCTTTAATTTTAAAGGTTAGATACAATATATGAAAGTAACTAGATAAACAATAACAATGATGATGTTTTAACTTTTTTTCTGGAAAACAAAGTTGTCATGTGGTGCATCTAGAGTTATTATAGCAGGTTCCGAGTGAAAATTCTGCCATAGAAGCTAACTGGGGTCTTGGGAGTCATAAGTTCTGCATTCAGATCTAAACTCTATCACTTGATGAGTATTTTAGTTCTGGCAAGTCACCTGATCTCTCCCTTTCCCTTTCTACTAAATGAATGGTTAGCGTGAAATAATCTCCATGGCTTCTTCGAGCACTCACAATTTTATTCTAGCTCACAAACAGCCCAAATGTTCAAAAAAATTCTGGAATTAACAGTACCATGAGTAATAGGATTCTTAACTGAACAAAATGAGTCATTTTGGGATATTTACATTAAACAGTTAACGATCATTTTATTTCTCTCAAAATGCAGATTTATTTTTAGTTTAGGCGTTGAGGTATAGATTTAAGTGTTGTTGGCATGAAGGTTCTGGCCATTTTTATAAAAGAATGATACTCTTGGGGGATTAGAAATTCTAAGATGCAAAAAAGCCTGGGAAATGTAAATTATATTTTAGAGAACCAACCGATTTTGCAATTGTCAAATGCATTTATATTCACATTCACAATAGATTTCATTAGAGATTCTTAGCACATTGTTACCATTTGATTAAAACCTTTATAATGTTTGAAGACATCTCTCTTAAAGGAAGAAATGCGATAGAAACAGATACAGAAATCAAATAATATATGTGATATTTTAAAATTATAAAGTGCTATTTAAATATAAAGTAATATTAAAATTATGTATGATATAGTTACTGAAAGCATGTAAATTATTTCTAGATATTTTAAAAAGCCAGAGTGACATCATGCTCTTATTTTTGTTCTTGTGATACTTTTCAGTAGTCTCAATTTAGAATTCCATGCTTCACAGCTTCTGATTTTACTAACATGTTCAACTGGGTTAAAAAATTGCAAAGCTAAATAATTTTTGTGGTGGAAGGCTTCATGGATTTTCTAGGCCGCTTCTTGCTGAAGTATTATCCCTCTATGTAGCTTAATGAAATCCCTGAGCTAGCAAGAGTATAATGGGGTAGAAGTAGAGATTGCACTTGTACTGTAAGAATGATGGAATGGGAATTTGGAAGAATTACCCTAGAAGGAAAAAGGGATAGCAGTGTCAATGGCAGAGACCAAGTCAGCTAAAGAAAAGGCACTCTTCAGCAGTGTCACGACTGAGAGTGGTTGAGTCAATGTGACAACCTGCAATCCATAGATTTATTAGCTTGTACCGTAAGGCCTGTAGGCTGCCTATAGCAACATTCTATTCTCTCCAGGTGAATCTGTAAAGGAGCTCATAATGTTTCTCAGTTAATCCCTGGTACCTTTTTTTGTGAAGATCCAAGTCTTGAGAATGCCAAGAAAAATGAGCATTCTGGTATTGAGTAGGTTTGAGATCATTCCATTGTGATGAGAGAAAATATAATAAGAGTACAACTAATTGTTGCTTATGATGAGTAGGTTAATACAAATGTTCAGTAAATCAGTGAATCTACCAGTCTAATAAATATTGAGTCTTAAAAAAATATGCATACCTTATAAGGGAAAAGTAAGACAAGTAAAATATAATAATGAATTAGAATAAAGAATACATTTTATAGATGAGCTAATTTATTTCAAAAATTGTTTTGAATCCTGCTCCCAGTTACTTGTATGGGAGCAGGACCATTTTCCTCTCTCTCAATAATCAAACTACTTGTTCTTAGCTTTTCTAGGTCATCATTCTAGGCTTTGTTGAAGCATGCATTTTTGGCATGAGGGTGGCAGCCTTTGCACTGTGTGCATGGCTGAGGAGTTAGGATCTGGAGGGTGATGAAAGGTAAGTTGTACTTGGTAAATTGCATTATTTTTTCTGCAGTTCTGGTGGTATGATTATTTGCCCCATATCAGTCTGCTCCATATGTGAAGAGGCTAAAATTAGATTAAATTAGGCGATAGAAAAATCAGCATTAGAATACAGATTCCCCAGAGTTACACTCAATTGCATGGTTCACTGAGCCATGTTGCTTTTGAGGTCGTTCTGAATGTTTCCTAGTGTCTTAGAGGTATTTCAAACAGCTGTCAACCAAGCCTATAAAGGTGATTTACGTGGCCATAATCTTCCAGTCTCTAAACTACCATTTTTTATACAGATAATTTTAATAATGTAATAAAAATCTACTAAATATATACTTAGCAATAGCTTATAAAATAAATCTCATGACAAAGAAAGAAAACATTGGATAAGATATTCTATGTACATAACTTGAAGGTTTGTAGTCTGATTTTTCAATAGGATCACCATCTGATTTTCTTCAGCCTATGCAGACTTTTTGTGTGTCTGCATTTGGAGTCAGTGATTATCTTTATGTTGATGTAAGAGGTTTTTATTAGCAAAGTTATTAATAGAATGCTTACTTTTCTATTACCCTAAGTCTGGGCTTGATATTCAAATCCTTTCCAAATAAACACATTTCATTATAGAAATGACTGTCACCCCTGTTTTCAGTAACATACAACCTTGATAATTTGTAGAGGACTAAATGCTATTTAGCGGCACGTTATTTTCTGTTAGTCAATGCCATTGACTTTAGAAAATATCTGAAAACAGAAATCTTAGTTCATTGCAGCTTTTTTCCAATTTTCCCACAAAGTTCTCCTTCTTTATTTCATTAAAACCAATTAGGCATATTGCACTGGCAGAGATTAATACTGCTAAATGTCAATGATGTGTCTGCTTTGAAAAAACTATTGAGCTGAAGAGTAAATAGCAATACAATAAAAATGCCCTGACATCTTGCTTGCAGGAAAGCAGAGAGCTGTAAGATGGCAGGAAGAGTAAAGGAGATAATAATGGTTGATCACTAAATTGATTTCAGTAGTTTATGTTCCCAGAAAATCAACTGAATATACGTGCAGAAAACAAAGCAAACCAAAAAGAAAAGATGGAAGGTCATGACTGGTGGGTACAATCTTTGATAAGTGGATGCTCTTGGCAGTGTTCTCAAAAAAAGAAAAGAAAAGATGGAAGGTCATGACTGGTGGGTACAATCTTTGATAAGTGGATGCTCTTGGCAGTGTTCTCAAGAATGTGTTGAAAATGAAATAGTGACCTTTCTTCCCTATGACTCAAAATGTCATTAATTAGAAACATCCTTGAAAAGCCTGGTTGTCCTCCAGGCATATGGACTGTGTTGTTCTTCGTTAAAATCTAGCTTCTATAAGAAATCCCTCACTATGAAGCAAAACATCAGACATAACAAAAATACTTTTCCTAGTTGGAAACCGAGGGCACTGACTAGATCAGGGATCAGCAGACTATGACCAGTGGACCAAATCTGGCCTACAGCCTGTTTCTTTAAGGTTCTTGTGCTAAAAATAATTTATTTTTATATATTCTTTTAATTTTTGTATTTTTTTAAAAAAATTTTATCCCAGAGCCTCTGGAGTCTTTGTCCCCGCCCCCAGCATCATCAGCCATTTGGCGTTTTCTTGGAGAAGAAGCTATTTTCACATTTTTAAATGGCTAAAAAAATCAAAAGTAGAATAACATTCTGTGATGTGTGAAAATTACATGAAGCTCAAAATATCCATGTCCCTAAGTAAATGTATACACTGTGTGGAAATACAGCCATGCCCATTCATTTCTGCATTTTCCACAGTGGCCTTTACACTCCAACAGCAGAGTTGTGTAATTGCTGCAGATACCACGTGGATGGACCTCAAAGCCCGAAGTAGTTCCTACCTGGCCCTTTACAGATAGAGTTTGTCGACCTGAAGGGTGGACAATTATCTTAGAATAAGTCTGAGGCTTGAACTTTAAAGTTGAATCAGTATTTTTTTTCTATCTTCACCAATAATCAAATATAAGGAAAGGAAGAAAAGCTGGAAAGGGGACAAAAGGAAAGAAAATTACAAAAGTTGAGATTTATTTAAGAATTAAAAATTACTCTGTATGTTACTATTAGTCAGGGTTTTTCAGAGAAACAAAGTATCTATCTATCTATCTATCTATCTATCTATCTATCTGTCTGTCTATCATCTTTCTATCTGTCTATCTATCTATCACAAGGTTTATTTCAAGGAATTGTGATTGTGGTGAGCTGGTGATATGAAATTTGCAAGAGAGGCACCTAGAAATTCCAGTAAGAGTTGATGTTCCAACCTTAAGTCTGAAGACAGACTAGAGGAGAATCGTTTCCTCTTCAGGAGACCTCAGCCTTTCTTTTGAGGCCCTCAACTGATTGGATAAGGCCCACTAACAATATGGAAGGTGATCCGTTTTATTCAAAGTCCGTTGATGAAAATGTTAATTACATTTAAAAAGTACTTTCACAGCAACATCCAGACTAGTGTGGGACCAAATAACTGGGCACTGTGGACTAGCAGTGGTGACATATAAAAATAACTATCACATTCTGAAATGTTATAAATGATATCAGGAAGGGTATTTATCAGGAACACTGGTAAATAACATTTCTATTCAAGCAAAAGAAAACTGAATTCCTCTGCCTCATTTTCAAGTTGGGAAAATGGAAGCATAACATTTATTATGTTTGAGGAAGAAGGAATATTTGGAAATGAATTTTAATTCACAATTCAATCATGATGGATCAATGCACAATTTCATAAACACAGGGCACAAATAAGAGCTTGAAAAAGTTTTCTTCTTCATTTTTCAGGACTACGTAGACATTATTCAGGATTATCATTTTTCATGTCCTTTGTTATCCCAAACATATACAATGGTAATAGATATGAAAGTTTTTTTCATGTGTTAATTTGTTGGGGCTTGCATGACATTGTACCACAGACTGGATGGCATTAATAACAAAAAATTATTTTCCCCAATTCTGAAGACCGTAAGTCTAAGACCAAGGTGTCCACAGAGTAGGTTTCTTTTGAGAACTCTCTTCTTGCCTTGCAATGGCTGTCTTCTCATTGTGTTCTCACATAGTCACTCCTCTCGAGGTTTGAGTGTTGTTTGCATCCTAATTGCCTCTGTTTATAAAGACACCAATCATATTAGATTGGGGCCCACCCATATAAATTTATTTTATCTTAATTACTTTTACAAAAGCCTTACTCCAAATACAGTCATATTCTGAGGTACTGGAGGTCAGAACTTCAGCATATAAGTTGGAAGAAAGAGAGGCAGTTTAGCCGGTAATACCTGGAAAATATCCAATGAATGAATATTTTCTGTCCACTAATGGAAAATCAGTAGCTTTGATCTATTTTTCAAGCTTAAACATTTTCTGCTAATAAAATACCATATTAAAATATTACATATGGACAGAAAAACCAAAAATAATAAGTGTACAGCTCAATGCATTATCAAAAACAAACATGCTCTTGACAAGAAATAGATTATTACCTGAACTCCAGAATCTCCTACCATATCCCCTCCGAACTGCTATACTCATCTCTTCCCAAAGTTAACCACTATCTTGCCCTGTTTGTTTTTGAATTTTAGATGAATGTAATATTTTATGTCTGGATTCATTGGCTCAACATTATAAGATTCATCCTTCTTGTATGTGTGGCAGTAGTTTATTTTTATTACTGTAGAATATTTGTTGTATGATTATATCACAATGTATTCACTTTGTTTCCAGTTATTGGTTATTATGAATCACATTGCTAAGAATATTTATCTAAATCTCTTAAAACACTTCACACTGTGAGTCACTATGTCAAAATTACTTTTTGTTAAAGAAAGGAATAAGGAGAAGTACCTTTTCCCACAAGGTTTATATTTGAAAATACTGTTATTAAGTTGGTGCAAAACCAATTGCTGTCTTTGCTATTAAAAGTAATGGCAAAAAACCGCAATTACTTTTGCACCAACCTGTTCACAAGATTTTTGTTTGTTTTTTACTTGCTTGTTTTGATACATGTATGTCAGGCATTGTGCTAAGAGCAATTGTAGATACATTGATGAGCACCTTCTAAACTTCTTTGAAGGATTTTGAAGTACAGTGGAGTGGGGCAGTGGTTTGCAAAGTATGGTCTACAGATAAGCAACTCCCCGTCAGCATAAATTGGGAATTTATTATGAAAAGAAATTCTCATATTACTAAATCACGAACTCCAGGAATGGAACCCAGAAATCTGTGATTTAGCAAGTGCTCCAGGTGATTCTGATGCATGCTGAAGTTTCAGAACTATTCTGGTGAAAGAAAGTGAGAAGACAGAAAATGAAAACACAATGCACACTTTCTTTTATAGAAGCCAAGGGAGTCAGTGGTAGGGCCACTTAAATCAGCGTCAGTTTTTAATAAAGACAGAAGCCTTTTTTAGATTACCTTAACATTTTTTATCATTAGTAGGAACAACATTTACCTGCTGGCTTTTAATTTCCTTCAAGCTTGTCTCAAAATCTGTCACCATCTGTTAGACAAAGGTCACCTATATTGCAGCATTACATTATCCAGCTAGGCAGTAAGGGAGCAGCCCAGATTCAACACTTTTATAGTGATATTCCTGCTAACACTGAGACTTGTCAAACTCCAAACCCTCTTGGCTGGATCTATTATATATGCCAGGTCTTGTCTTACCTATTTAGAAGTGAAAAAAATAGTCAAACTCCTTCTTAACAAAACATTATAGCATGATGGGAAATAGTACAGGCTCTGAGGAAGAGATTCACATTCTGTTTGCTTCTTAACTATGTGGCTTTAAACAGATTCCTTAATCCCACTCTATCTCAGTTGTTTCCTCTGTAAAATGGGGATGATAACAATACCTGACTTGTAGGGTTGGAATAAGGATCCAAGGAAGTAATACTCAGAAAACACATAGACCCATGATTAGCATATTAAAATGACTCAATAAATGCTGAATTTTTCGTAGTGGAATTCACAGTCCTATGTCTTTTTTTATTAATATTATTACATTAAAACAACTTTCCAGTGTAACAATTTACTTTAAACAAGTGGGTTGCTTTTTTGATTATGAGTAACTTTGACAGATGAACTGTTGTATATTATATGTACTATTTTACAATATGAAAAACATTGCATTCATACAGATTGTTATACCATATATAATATAAAGTTCCAGACCCAAAGTGTAGATAGATGTCCCTGTTTTTAAGTATTGTGAACCTAGGATCTTCTTTGAAAATGTTCACTTCCCTACAAATAATCATACATTTTGTTGAAAGAAGTTTAGTGTCAATACATATATACATCTAAATCTATACATTGAAAGGCTTTTTTCTAGGATTTCTAGGTTAAGTTTCTTGAAAATGCTGAGAAGGGAGTAGAAATAATTTTCTACTGGGTTGTCTGGAATTTAGAAATTATGATTGTTTTTTCCATTTTTAAGCTCTCCAAGAACTTTTTGAGAACTAAGTCAGCTCCAGGAGCTTAGTCTCCTACCTGTCAAGATGTAATTATTTCAAATTCTTTTTATCCTTTTAAAAACAGAGTAGACTACTGTCCACTCTCTTCTCTGGGGATCCATTCCTTTGATGATTGACTATAGAGTGGGAGGGCACAAATTTCCCAAAGCAAAAACTCTTTACTTACTACCTTGTAAAATAATTGCATAGACATTTTTTACTTAAATAATATTTACTTTTTTTTGTACTATGGGGGAGTCCAAATCAGAAACATAAGCTGGACGAAAAGAGAAACAGTTATTGACCTCAGGTGTGTAGTTATTACATCCCTTGTGCAATAAATAGTAGTATTATTGGTTTTAATATATGAGGTTTCACACATTTAGGAGTCACTCAGATGCTCATGACATACAGTAATCTTTACATCTTGAGACAAAAATTCTTTGTTGGAACTTTGCAAGTCTTATAAACAGAAAACCCAACTAAGATAAGGTGTGACTTCTCCAATTCCAAATCTTCTTTCCGGAATCTTTGATATATGCCAGTTTTTGTCTTTTTGCCTATCTAGACATGAAAAAATCATGAAACATGCCTTAGAAAAGCATTATTGCATGCTAGATGATAGCACAGCTTCTGAAGACATTACCTGCACTCACATACTAGCTTTTTGCTTCCTTTAAAAAATTTATGTATCGATTTATGTAAATCGTTTCAGCCATTCATCTTGTTGCCTTCCTCAAGATGGTTCCACGCTTGGGCTGCGTAAAGCAACTCTAGACATTTCTGGTGTGGTTATAGCAGTTCTCACAGTCACATACTCATCAAAAGCCAGAGAAAGGGTCTTATATTCCCAGCTAAACCTAAGAGAGTGTTAACATCTCTCAGAATTGGGTCATATCCTCAATGCTGAATCCAAATGTATGTGGTCAAAGGTTTGATATGCAGATTGATGTACACAATCATAGCCCTTACTTGGAAATTGGAGTTGAGGTAAACCATTCAAAACACACACTGAGGGGGGGAAAAACTAAGAAAAATTTGAGGTCCTAGTATATGGAAGAAAAAGATTTGCTGCAGCGCAGCAAATAGAAGTTCCCATCAAGATCAAAGAGCCTTTCAGATTGTGAATGTGCCCGGTGGACAGCCAGTATCCACACTCAATCCAGCTCTACATCCTCTGCTTCTCTCCAAGTGTGCACCACTTCTTGCTAAGTGAAAAAAAACTTTTTCTTGCTAGAATATGATCATGAAACAAGAGATAAATACCTGTGCTATGTAGGATGTAAAGAGAAAGCAACAAGGACCAGGAAAGTAAAGGAGTCAACACATTTAGGGAGAAAGGTCTCAGAATTTCTGTTATGAAGATCAGGGATTGACTCCATTACCTTCCTTTCTTTCTGTAGGTGGGAGATTCGACTTTCCAAGTAGCTCAAGCCTGCTTTTCTCTAGAGGGCATCTGTCTTTTCAAAAATATTTGAACAGGGTCAATGCTTCGGTAGAACTTTGTCCAAACAGAATGCTTATACCAATCATTTAATTCAGTGCTTGCTGATTTTATTTTATTTTATTTTTAGGTGACATTAAAAAAGGTCTCAAATGTATTTAGTTCTATCTAACCCCTAGGTTAGGTGCTATCCAACCTTTGTACAACAGCTTTTTAATTTACTGCTTGATAGTCCATCTCTCCAAATCACCCTTCAGAATGCTACCAAAATAATCATTACAAAAATCTCAAAAGTGTCCAATAAAATAAAATATTTTTTATATAGTAAGCAAGATCTTTTTATCCTATTCCTCCAGGTTCCTTTTTAATGTATCTAGCATCATAAGTTTTATCAACACTTAGTTACTATAATCTCAACCTGCCTTGCACTTTCATGCCTCCACAAATCTAATAATGTAATTTCCCTAGTTTGAAATGTTCCTTTTCTTCTGTCACTTCCTTCTGTCCATAACTAGTGAACTAATGATCAACTACTTGAGATGATTTTTTTGAATCCCCTAGTCAGAACTCAACTTTCGGGGAGTTCCTTTTGTACTTCTGTTGTAGATACATGTCTGGTGTTACAGATGGCATTAAAGTAGTGCTACAGTCAGCCTCTCCACTCCCCATCTGACTGTAAACTAGATAACTGAAGAGTGGAGTGATTGGAAGCACAGGTTTGGGAATCACAATTATGTTCACATTGTAACTTTTCCACAGTTGTATTACGTAAGGTAAGTTAACGTAAACCTTCAGTTTTCCCATCAGTTCAGTGCCATAGTACAAGGACTTCTGGGCTGGCTTATGTGATTTTCAATCACCGTCTTTTACATCTTCCCTACTGCATCTAAAGAACAAGAATTTAGCACCATGCAAATACTATAAGCCAATTTTTCCTTTGGAGGAGACACAGTGGTCAAAAGGAGAGAAAGAGTTAATCTTCTAAATGAATATTATTAGCAATGGAGGTGATGTTAAGGACTTCTTTATCAGCAGTTGGCTGTGATGCACACCTTGTTGCCTGGTTTGGCTTGTTCTTAAGTGGGGATGTTTGTTGGGTGACCATATAATTTATCACTGAAACCCAGACACATATGAAAGTGATGCTATTAATAATTACCCTGGTACAAAAGGATTAAACAACATTGGCATGGACAAACCTTCCCCGCATATGCTAGGAGGTTAAGTTGAATTTTTCATCTGAAAATGATGATGTATCCTATAGCAGGCCACTCTCTGATTAGAAACCCAGCCTCTACTAGTACTCCTTCTAATGCTTATATTGTCTTTGGAGCAAGACAACTTTTCATTGGCTTCTTTCACTCAAGGCTCTCACATCAGAATGGAGGGATTGAAGGAGGAATAAATTCTCACAGTTGGTGAATATGAAGTCCAATTTATCTTCACCTGATTTGGAAATACACATTTAGTAATAGATCTCTTTACCTGATTTAGAAATACACATTTAGTAATAGAAATGAAAACCTTTTATTGTCCAAGATCGTACTGAGCTGAATAGATATCTCTAGTTTGCTGTCCCTTTTAGTATTTACTATCCCCAAACCTGTCACTATCACTGTTGTTTTTCTTTTAATGGAGTGTAAAAAAGAATTTATAGGGAAATTCTTTATGTATAGGCTTGTACTTTTATTATTTTCCAATATCTAAGGCTAGAGTGTCCAAAGCAGGATTTAAATATTCCTTAAAAATGGAGATAATAACTCCCATTCAAAAGAAAAAAGATTAAGATATATATTTCAATTGACATGCTATTAAAGATTAGACCATGTAAAGGTGTGGTTGATTAATGATTTTTATTTATTTTTCAGCAAAGGTGCTGCTGGTTACTCTTGGTTCATCTAGCAATAGATGATCTGAATGTTAGAGTTCACCAAATATTGTTCCTGGGCATTCTTTGCTCTACCAAATCAACTTTCTCCATGAGTAATGTCCTCCAGTTCCATGGCTTAAATATTATCTATAAACTAAAACTCCCAAATGTTCATGTCTAGGCCCCACCTCAAAAAACTAAATACTTTCTTGCTATCTCCACATGGATATACAGTATACATTTTTCTAACTTAATATGTTCCAAACTGGCTCTTCTTTCCCTGACACCTCACAGCCCTTTGCTTATTATATTGTTCAAATCTCATGTATTAGTCCGTTTTCACATTGCTGATAAAGACATACCAAAGACTGGACAATTTACAAAAGAAAGAAGTTTAATAAACTCATAGTTCCACATGACTGGGGAGGCCTCACAATCATGGCAGAAGGTGAAAGGCATGTCTCACATGGCAGCAGACAAGAGAAGAGAGCTTGTGTAGGGTAACTCTCCTTATAAAACCATCAGATCTCATGGGACTTATTCACTATCATGAGAATAGCATGGGGAAAGACCCGCCCCCATGATTCAATTACCTCCCACCAAGTCCCTTCCACAACAAATGGGAATTGTGGGAGCTATAATTCAAGATGAGATATGGGTGGGGACACAGCCATCCCATTAAAGTTTTCTACCATCCCTCCAGTAGCTTATGCCAAAAACCTAGGAATGAACCTTAGTTTTGCCTCCTTTCTTCATGTATTTATGCCCTTTAAAAGTATCCATTTACTTACTAAAATAAGTCTTTAAACCATTCACTTGTCTTCATATGCATCACCATCATATGATCTTATTACCCAGAGCACTGTCTTCTAAGCCCTGCCTCCCAACTCATAGAATCCATTCTTCTTAATGATTCTTTATTTTAGAGAAACAGATGATGTTTCAGTGCTACTTTAAATGCCCCTTGAACTTCATTTCATTTACTACAAGTCTTGAATGATCCTGTCCCTCCTATGTCTCTGACCCCATTTTATGCACTTACTCAATATACTCAAGGCACATTGTCTCCCCTTGCTCCCGTGAACATTCTGAGCTCTTCCTGCTTCCTGGCTTTGCTCCCACTATTGCTGTTGGTTAGACTATTTCCTCTTCTCTTTTTAGGACTTGCTGCTTCTTACCTTTTAAGTCTGAGATCTGGGCTTACCTCATGATGGAAGTCATCCCTGACTACAGTTGTTCTATTATATTTTAGTATCTGGGGTTTTTTGTTATAATCTGTCTACCACCGTAAGAATATGATCCCAAATGGACTACCGTGTATCTCTATTCATTAATATGTTCCTAACACATAGCCCAGTGCCTGGCTCATAGAATAAGTGAAATACATATTTTAAATACTCAATGAATATCTTTGATTCATTAAACTAATATAAGTTAAAAAATAAAATAACATTTAATAATTTAACAAAAATTATTGCTTCCTGTCCATAGACTACATGAATGCATTTATTTGGGTAGTGCAGCAAAAGCAAACCCATCTGCACTCTCCCCTCTTAGTATTAGAACAAGCTACCAAACCCTAATAACGTGACCTTATATTTTCTATAATTTGCGAAAGGGCCAAGTGGTAGCATAAGCATTTGTTGTGACTTGAAAAAAAAAAAAAGAAACCAAATGTAAATGAACAAGGTATTAAATTTTAAACCAGTATATGTAGTGTGCAAACTTTAAAAAGTAGTATAGTTTGAATAAACATATCACTAGATCAGCAGATAGATAGCAAAGCAATATTTCCTGAACAATTAAAGAAAGGGATTCAGGATAAGACTTACTTGCCTAAGCAGGTTTTTAATGGAGATAAATTTGGTTTGTTTTAGAAGCAGATGCTCTTTGGAAGACTTATTTATTACAGTTAAAAACATTGTTTAAATATATTTTTGTCACCTTTTCCACAGAACCCTATTTTCAGTGTCACTAATTTTATAAACAACAAATTCTGTCAACCATATTACTTTTTCTAAGTTATATAAATCTCATAGTTGGAGAAATTGTGCATGTATTTATGTATCTTTGTAACAGGAGTGTTCTACTTCATGATTTAAGGTATACATAAATAGTCCTGATCAGCTTACAGAATATAACCATCAAACTATTCATCCAAGGTAAAAGCTAATTTAGTCTAAGAGTCTATCCTGTGCTTCACATTGGCTCTTTCCATTTTCCATTTGGAAATCTAAGGATCTCCTCTCTTACTGAGACAACATGTCTTCAGCTCAAAGCATCTATTCTTGCCTGAGTCTCTCTCCATTCATTGCCTATAGCAATGTCAGGTTGGCTGCTGTTTTAAACTGAGCATTGCATGTATAAAGCATACCAGCTGAAGAGGCATGTTTGCTAAAGTAGAAGTCACAGGTTCAGGGGTGCCATATTGTACAAGTGGTCATAAGCCTTGGAAGGTAAGTAGACTCTTTTTCCATATTAGACTCAATAAAGGGGACTTTGGCCATGGCCAGGGATATTTAGGCTAAAATAATTTCGATTTTCTCATTCAGTTACCTCCTGAGGTATTAGGCCCCTCTAGGATGGCTGACAAAGAACCTGAGCTAGAGTCAGTACAAGCTTGTGGAGATTCAGGTTTCAGTAGAACACTGATATCAGCAACATGCTGTTTCTGAAGTGGGTTGAATCAAGAGTTTAGTGGTGGTTGAATATCTCCAGCTGAGTGACTATTTGACAAATAAGTGAATTTGGGCTCAAGGGGTGATTTATCTGAAAATCAGATTTGTCTCTTAAGGCATGAAATACTTTTAATAGAGTGTAATACAGTAACTTGAATACGTCGTGTGCCTTGTTGGGGCCTAGAATCTCTAATTTGATAGGCTTTAGACCCAAAGGTTGCACAACATACTTAGTGATCAGTTGTTTAAGTTTACAACTTTAGTCGGTTCCCAGATTGCAAGTTAACCCCAAGCAAGATGGGTCACATAAACATATATTTCTCTTCCTTTTGACTCAGTTCTAGAATTAGCTAAATGGTTCTCTCTGTTTTTGCTCTTCCTTGATCTGGGCCTTAATATATGGCCACTCTGTTACATGGCAAATGATCTCTCCATTGCTGCATTTCAGAAAGAAGGGCTGAATACATTTCGGTTTCTTTTCTTCTAGGGGAGCTGATGCAAGTCACCCCACATTCTCTGCCATGGCCAGCTCTATATTCTAAGAGGTAAAAATAACTTTGGCAAATCCACTACAGACAAACAGCCAAACTAAAGATTATACTAAATTCTTCTTCCAGGAAAATAGGCCTGCCCACCTATGTTTGACAAACTAACTGGGCGTCTAACAAAATTCTTTATAGGACAAAGATCAGTTTCTACCAATTAAAACACAGTGTCGTGCATGATAAAACATAACAACTTTAAATGTTTATGGGCCTAATAAAAAAGCTTCAAAATACACAAATTAGAATAAAATGTGGATAACCGTGCAAAAGTAGTAAATGACTTTACCAATGCTATTATAGCACTCAGAGAACAACCCAAGACAGCGTAGTATTGGTATAAAGACTGACAAACAGATCAACGAAACAGGATAGGAACTTTAGGAAAAGACTCACTATATAGGACAAGTTGATTTTTGACAAAGGTGTCAAGAAAAGTCAATGGTTAAATAAAACTCTTCCCAGGCAATAGTGCTAAAACAACTGGGCACAGTGGGGAGAGATTTGGAGAAGCAGTAGATAAACGTTAATGCTCACCTCACATCATACACAAGGAAATAACTTAAAGGGAATACAGACTTAAACATAAAAGCTAAACTATAAAAATTCTAGAATAAAATGTGGAAGAAAATCTTTGTCCTTGGAGTAGGCCATGATTGATTTAATAAGGAGCAGAAAACATGAACAATAAAAGGCAACAGACACATTGGACTTCATCAAAATTTACATCTTTTGTTCTTTGAATAATAATATAGGGAAAACTAAAAGGAAAGCCATACACTGAGAGAAAATAATCTTAAAACATAAAGCTGACAAAGGATTTGTTTCTAGAATACTTAAAAGAATTCTTTTTAAAAAGAACTTTAAAGTTCAGGGGTACATGTGCAGGTTTGTTACCTAGGTAAACATGTGTCATGGGGGTTTGTTGTAGGGATTATTTCATCACTCAGTTATTAAGCCTAGTACCCTCTAGTTATTTTTCCTGATCCTCTCCCTTTTCCCAACCTTCATCCTCTGAAAGACCCCAGTGTTTGTTGTTCCTCTCTTTGTTTCCGTGTGCTCTTATCATTTAGCTCCCATTTATAGGAGAATATGTAGTATTTGGTTTTCCGTTCCTGTGTTAGTTTGCTAAGGATAATGGTCTCGAGCTCCATCCAACTTCCTGCAAAGGACATGATTTCATTCTTTTTTATGGCTGTATAGTATTCCATGGTATATATATTCCACATTTTCTTTATCCAGTCTATCACTGATTGACATTTAGGTTGATTCCATGTCTTTGCCATTGTGAACAGCTCTGCAATGAACATATGCATGCAGGTATCCTTATGGTAGAATGATTTATATTCCTTTGAATATATACCCAGTAATGGGATTGCTGGGTCAAATTGTATTTCTATCTCAACAACAGGAAAACAAGTCCATAGAATGACTTGAAGTTTTGAGTGGACACTTCAAAAGAGAAGATATACTAATACTCAACAAGCACATGAAAGAAGCTCAACATCTTTATTCATCAGAAAAAGTGCAAATTAAACTTACAAGAATAAACTACTATACACACATTATAATCGTCAAACTTAAAAAGTTTGAAAAAATTCAAGTCCTGTGAAGATGTGGAGCAACCAGAATGCTCATACACTGTTGCTGGTGGAAAAAAACAAAAACAAAAACAAAAGCAAAAAAAAAAAAAAAAAACTATAGAAAACTGGCATTTCTTTAAATGGTGAAATAGACATTTACTAGAGAAACGAGCTATCAAATTCTTAGATCTTTATCCCAGACAAATGGACATGTGTCTACAAAAAGACTCATATACAGATGATGACAGCAGTTTTACTAATAATAGCCGAAAAGTATAAATAACTCGATGGTCCATCAACAGGTGAAACACAAGTGGCATAAGTAAACTCTGAAATACCACTCTGCAATAAGCAGGATCAAGATACTGCCAATGGCAACAACAGAGATAAATCTAAAATTTGCTATGCTGAGTGAGAGAAGCAAACACAAAGGAGTACACACCATATGCTTCCATATGTACGCAAGCACAGGGAATACAAGGATATTTAGAATGACAAAAAGTTGATGTTGATCTGTTGTTGACTTTGGATGTGTACAGAAGGAAGAACGGACCACGAAAAGACATGATCTATCTTTGGAAATGATGAAATTGTTTTGTATCTTGATCGTGCAGGTGGTTTCACAGGTGTATCTACCAAAATGTATTGAGTTGTACACTTTAAATGGGCGCAGATGATTGCACAAAAGTCATCTCAGTAACATTTATTTAAAGATAGCAGAGTTGGAATTTCAATTCTTAATTGTCTGGATTCAAAGCCACTTTATTAGCCAGTATTTAACTTTTCTCTCAGTATGCATATGCAGCTTCATGATTCAAGCTCAGAGTTTTGCTGATGTGGCAGAACCATACTGGATATACTCATTCTTTCTGTCTCCGTGAAAGAGCTACCTCTGCAGTCTCCAGCGAGTCATCTGTGTGCTATGAAATGCTAGAACTGCTACTTCATGAGAATACATGATTGGCATTATTCCAGGCTGCTTAATCTATTTTTGTTTTCATCATTGTGCACATACCAATAAGCAATTCAGGTTTCTACAATGGAATGAGAAAGGAGCTAAACTAATTTTAGTGGATATTGTCATTTTTCCTCTTTATTTTCTATCCTTGTCACCCTTGGGCAGTTATATCTTATGCTTATAGGGTCTTCCCATGCTACTTCTTCTTTATTTTATAAAGCATGATTTTACATAGTATAATCCTATAATATAGTCTGATTAAATATAATTAGTTTATATCTTGTCAGAGATAATAGGTCCTTAAACTTGTAGGAAGTTATTTATGTGATTGTTTGTTGTATATATATTTTTAGACTTTCCCTTTAAAGTAAAATGTGGTGGTCAGTTTTCTTTCAAGTGTCCATTTGTTTTAGGGTTTTAAACATGCAAAAGGTCATAATTTGATTTTTGTAGTTTGAGCAAGATTTTAATTATGAAGCTCTTCTTTCTTCCCTTTTACAGAAAAATGAATTAATAGGATTTTTCATGTGGCTGAAGAGGACAGAGACTGCAAACCAGGTGGTGACAATTGCCCTGGCAACACTACATTTGTATTTATTCACTTACTAAATTTTCCACCAGATATTTTTCAATGTAGCACATTAAAAACATTTGTTTTCTTTTCTCGATTTTATTTGTATCACATCTACATGTGTTTAAAATTAACTCTGTTTTTCCACAAAGGACTACATTGCTCTTTTTGTTGACTACTAAAATTTGTTTTAAGGGTTTCAAACCAACTTTTATCCTTGCAACTTGTTTAAACAGTGTATCTGGGAAGGAGTGTTTTTTGTTTTTATTTTTTTCTGATTACCTGATTTCGTAAGAGAACTTACTTAAAGTTAAAATTCTGGAAAAAATAATTTCCAAATCTTGGTTTTCCAAATTCTTTTTTCCTCATTGCTTGGTTTTCATTTTTAGAATCAATTTCCACAGCTTCAGTTCTAATTTTGACTTCATTTTTTACTTGACTTTATCTGTTTTCTCCTTAACCATAGTTTGTCTCCAGCCTAGCACCCATCCTGAGCTGGGAGACATCCTAGTGCGGTAAAAAGAACAATGACTTTGGACTCACAAAGAAGTGAGGATAAGCCTAATTTCACTACTGCTTAGCTGTGAACATAGGTGATTATCCTGAGGCTTATGCATCACATAGGACTAATAATAGTTAAATTACACCGTGGTTTTGAGTCTAAGGAGAATGCCTAGGCAGTAAGTACTAGTTCCCTGTGCTTAACGCTGTACTTTTCCCAACTATCCCAACCCTGACCCCCATCTCTGGCATTTTCAATCATCCACTGTCAGTTATTTCAAAGGTCACCCTTCCTGATTTGGGGCTGGCTTATAGCTATATAAAATGTTGTTAGTTCTTACAATAACTTGCTATTCTGCATTTACCTGTGCTAATTATTTTATTAACCACAAGGTGAGGTTGATCTTTGTGAGGCTCACAGTTATGATCTTATTCTTTTGTTATTTTCTTTTTTTTTGAGATGTAGCAATAAAACATTTCATTCTGAACTTCCAACATTTAATTAATGTTCCAGAGTTATTATTCACAATCTATTTGTTCAAATAATAGAAAATGAAGTTAGAAATTGAGATAAGATTGATGATATTGATTGAGCAAATCTTCAAAGAACGTCACCTATATTTTATAAATGGTATTAGTTCCCAAATTGCTAATATTTAAAGTTTCATAACTGTCATTATTATACTAGAAAGTATAATATTGGCCAAAAATATGATAAAAGAACCTGAAAATAAATGCTTTATTGAGCTTTATGGGGTAGTATCTCTATGAGTTATAATAATTACTTGATTTAATATGTGTTATTATTGTTAAATGTATTCTGTTAATTTGCACTCTAGTTCCTACTTTCATTGTAAATGTTTAACTGGCAAATAAGATTTTGGATACAGATTCAGAGTAAAAATATTGAAACACTTATTTAAACATCCACCCTCACCCGTGACATGGTATTATTCCTTAACTCATTCCTATAGCCACTACCTTAAAAGAACACTAGCAGCTTAAATTTAGGGACTACATGAGCTACTAAATTTGTGGCCTGATTTTCATTAAAAACAGCCAAGATAATTCAAAGTAATATTTTTTTCAAATAGTAATTATGAGGAAGCATAGTGTATTTTACGAATGCCAGTTCATCTCATAGGGATAGGGTTACTTGCCTATTTCGTTTGGGGATAAAAGAAAACATAAAAAGGAAAGGAGGCCAGATGAATACTTTTTCTGCAATTAGTGGTGATGCACGTAGTGAACTGCTAAGCATCCATGACTAATCGAGATAGACAGGGCTATCCCTTGCTAATCACAGAAGATATTGGCCTATCCATGGGAGAAAAGAGTGATTATATCAAAAAGAACAGTCAGCCATTACCAGGGCAAACTCTGTCAAGAGTGTCTGTGAATTATAAGACAAAAGGGCAGAGAAATATACAAAGGGAGTGTTAATTATCTTTAAATGAGAAGGTATGTTTATGTGTTCACGTATCTCATGGAAGGAGACATTGCTTTGTTTTCTTTTAGAAGAGGTATTTTTATTTATTTATTTATTTATTTATTATTATACTTTAAGTTTTAGGGTACATGTGCACGTCGTGCAGGTTAGTTTGTATACATGTGCCATGTTGGTGTGCTGCACCCAGTAACTCGTCATTTAACATTAGGTGTATCTCCTAATGCTATCCCTCCCCCCTCTCCCCACCCCACAGCAGGCTCCGGTGTGTGATGTTCCCCTTCCTGTGTCTATGTGTTCTCATTGTTCAATTCCCACCTATGAGTGAGAACATGCGGTGTTTGGTTTTTTGTCCTTGCGAGGTATTTTTTTTTTAAAGGAACTCACTACTTGGTTAAGTCATGGAATTTATTGTCATAAAACTTAGTGGAGTAATTGTTTCTTACAATATTGTAGAACACATAAAACTTTATAATTATTTATTTTATATTACCTAAATGATCTTTAAATATTAACTACAGCCCAGTAGCCAGCAAGTGCAGAACAAAAGAAGATGCCGAATGAAGCAAGTGGGCTGACTTTTTGTGTTATGGCAATGCAGTTCTGTTCATTTTCAGCTTGCCATTATTTATGTAAACATACAAGTAAGTCTTCATTTATAATTTATAAATGATGCTTCTCTGCCAAACACAAGTTTAACTTTAAGTTTTGTTGTTATTGCTGAGTCTTCTGCTTGGATACCATCTTTGGGTTCAGCAAATACCTTTGTCAGGGAATGAGAAGTTGGAAACTAACTTTTATATAAGTCACCAATCCCCTCTTCCTCTCCTTTTTTGAAGCCTTTGGAAATTTCTCTTTCAAGATGACTGCATGGATCTGACTATCCAAAGAGCAATAAAACATTCATAAAAGCTCAGTTTTTCATAAATAACTTTTCAAATTTCAGAGCCCTAATATGTTGAGTATTCTCTATGACTCTGGTATAGCAGACGGTTCAGTGGATTGAGGGCTGTGAAAGAGATGTTCAGTGAGTGGCAAAGGTTTGATCAGAGATTTCCCATTGACTTGTTTTTTCCCACCAGCCCTCAGAAAACCACACACTATGAGAAGATCACAGACAAGGAAGGGGTTGAGAATACTGAGGGAGTATGGCTCAAGAGAACAGTCATCCAAGATGCATAAAGAAGAGAAACGAAAATGACAGTTTTTCAGAGTGAGATTTTTTTCTGTGGTCCAAGAAGAAATTGGGTTCATGTTTAGTTAGAGTGAGACATGTGAATTTTGGGGAATGTGAGGCTGTCAAGAGTAAAGTCTGAGTTTTCCCAGCTAAGATATCTGTAGAGTGTGTTAGAGCTGGTTTGAATCTTAAAGAGGAATGGTTTTTGAGAGGAAGAGTAATTTGTGGTTTACACATCACACTGGGAAGCCAGGATTTCACCTCCAGGACTGCAGAAAAGTTAGCTAATGGGTCCATTAGCTGAGTTGGCCAGGGACAGAACGATAATTCTACCGTTATATGGAACACACTCTTCTGCCAGAAGGATGTTTCAGGCCTTGTACTTCAAGTGATTTGTCAGAAATCTTCTTTGGATTTAATTGTAGGCTGTGATGCACATCTAATAAGACTGTGATTTTTTCTGACTTGAAATAGGGAAGAATAGTATGCAACAATTCCAATCAAAATATTTTAAGCACAGGGCAAATTGTCAAGATCAACTACATATAAGGCTTCTTATTTCATTGCTTATAAATTCTGCCGACATCAAGCCTGAAAAAGGAATCATATTCTCTTACACTGGATCCCTACACTTTTATAATTCCAGCAATATTCTCTTTTACTGTTTCTTATGATTGAAAACGTCTTTGAATATATTATTGGAAGAAACTGGGCAAAACTGTATAAAATGACTACAAAAATAATTACACAGTATAGGATATTCCCAGATTTAGTTTATTTGCTTCTCTACCAACTTAGTCCCATTTTGGCACTAAGCACAGTCTTGGTCTACCACTCCTGCCTCCTAAGTATGTCTCAAATGCTTCTATTTCTCCTTATTTCCATGATCACCACTTTTGCTCAGGACACCATCATCCCTTGTCTGGAGTGTTGCAATATCTACTTTCCTAACTGGTCTCCCTGCTATCTGTCTTATCCACACTTCTAGTTTCCCCCACACTGTAGCTGATGTCACTTTTCTAATGCACAAATGTAGCATTTCTGTTTAACATATTTTCATTCTACCTTATTTTGTTTAGTAGAAATGTCCAGAACCTTTCTTGATCTCTCTCTCTTTTGCTCACTTGCTGACTCTTATTCTTACCCTCTGGTCTTCTGTATTTTAGCACTAGTGTCTTTGTCTCTAGGGCTTTGATTAGAAAACTCTTCTGCCCCTCATCTCTGTCCCATTCTCTGCCAGCTGGCAGGTTCCTGATTCCTGCTTCTGGTCTCCCTTCGGATGTCACTCCCATAAGAAGAATTGTTCTCTTTAGACTAACACAGGCATTCCTCCCTTGTGCCCCCAAGCACCCTGTACTTATTTCTTTCTTATTCAAAAATGTTCAAAAGGTCTTGCCATCACCTGCTTCTTTCAACAAAGTATAAGCTCCTTAACGACGATGTCCATAATTGTACCTCTAGTGTTTAGTCCAATACTTGGCACAAAGTAAGCAATCAGTATTTACTTGATAAGTTGAAAGTGATTGACTTCACTCCACAGCAATCTTTCTCAGTTCTCTTGGATAAAGAGGACATGGCAACATCTATTTTAGACGGTTTTCTAGTCATAAAATTTGGTCTTTTCCTGAAATAACTGAAAGGGTGTCTGATATATTAAGCTGATTACTGTGTCTCCCTCAATCAGAAATTTTCCTGATCCAGCTCTTTGGAGACATTCTGCCTATCTTAAATGTTTACAGTGTGTTTCTCATTCACTCAGAAATTTTCCTGAACCAGCTCCCCAGAGATATTCAGCCTGTCTTTAAGCCATCTTTCTCTTGCTTTTAACTCCCCTTATCCTTGGCTTTCACCTTCTGACTCATCACATTTTCCTCTTGCTCACACACCCACATCCACATGGATAGAAATCTTTTCTCTGAATACTGTTTTGTTTTCTGGTCAAAACTGGGGTCATCAAACATTTCACATAAAACCCCCCTATTTAACAAATGGACAAACAAATATAAAGCAAAATTGTTGATGCAAATACCTGTATATTTTGGGAAACACATATGTAACCTCAGGGTTAGCAGCTATAGAAGGGATTGTGAGTGATTAGGGAGTAGGCATTGCAGGCAGAGATAGCCCAAAGTCTGTAGCTGCCATTCAAGGTTACTTTAAAATTTAACGGGTATCTCAAATCATCAATGTATTTTTATCAAAGATAAATCAATTTCAAAGCAAATAATTGTAGAATTTCAAATATCTTTGAATTTTATTTGTATTTTAATTACTGATGTAGCAAGTCATTGAAAGTGAAATTATGTAGACTCTGTACCAATGCAGTTACAAGTGAGACAAGCAAGAAATAAGGTTGTAATTTTATACAGGTAGATTTTTTTCCTTTGTAGCATTGGTATCTTCTTTAGTTCCCCCTGGACAGCCCTTGGATAAGTGACATTTTAAGAAGTCACCAGAAGACAGCATCTGATTACTTTAGGGTTAATCATTAACAACATAGTTGTACTAGTGACATTGTTTATAGTGTTCAATTAAATGCCAACTTAATGACATTCCACATTTAAACAGCGGTGCTGAGCCTTTATGTAGTTCCAGCCCAGAGGACTGACCAGCTGTCCACTCTTGCTGACCCTCCACATGCCGTTCCTTCTAATTTTCAAGGATACAGGTAATTGCTAGTCCTGAAGGAGACTTAAACAAGCTATTGTCTGGCTGTATCCATGATGCCTTTCTTAATAGGAAATGAATTGGCACTCTTCATAGCACCAAGTTCCCAACAGAAAACTGGGTTTGGATATTAATGCAGTAGGAATTGTGTTTCATGAAGCCTTGGCTGAATATTACACTCTACATTTGCAGCTTTTTATTATACCTTGCATTTTGAGAGGAATGATGGCTGCATTACCACCGACTAAGCAGCTGCAGGGTTATCTCTTTCACACAACCAATCCACTTGGGCTTTTGGAAATAGGGTTTTCATACCTGAAAAGTATTCCCTTTCCAAAAGTGAGAGCATATAAACTCACCAAGCACTAATACTCAGCTATGATGAGACTGCCGGCCCCTGATAATTTGCATTTAAAGAAACCAATTTGAACCAAAATGCTGCTATGGAAATGTGTTTTTCTTATTAGAAAGCACTTCTATAAATATATTCTATAAATATATGACTTCTATAAATATATGAGGTTTTGTGCATTCACATATCCTCAGGTGAATGAAAATAAAGTTAAGGTCTATTTCACCTAGTTGATGCACTAGCTACTTATTCAGATACATTCTAGATGAGAATGTATCTTGAAGATATCAATTGTATTCCCCTTCTTACTTTTAAAAAATATAGTAGACAGGAGCTTACTACATTGTTTTTCTTCATGATAAAGATATTCAAGAGATAGTTTCCATCTCGGAGAACCTCACAGTCTAATGGTAAAGATAGGCATAAACAGAAAAATACAATGCAGTGTAGAGGTGAATATGATGTTGGTGGTATTGCACCGGGCAATACAGGGAGCTAAAGGAGAGAGACCTGGTTGATACAATAGAAGAAAAATTAACAAAGAAGCCATATACAGAAAAAATGGGTTGAATCATCAATATGAGATGATTTCAGCACTTGGTTCACGTAACTATATTATCAGCTTCTAGAATATAAGTTTTTTAAATATGCCATGTACCACCTACCAGGTAAGTCTGTGCTGGTATGTGACATCTGGTGATGAAAATAGTATCAACCTGAGTAAACTGAGAATTAAGTATCTCATTTAAACTCCTTAATAGGGCACACAGCAACATCTGGCATGTGGCAATTGTAAACATTCTCTATCATTAATTATTAATGGAAGATAATCAAATAATTATTTTTAAGAATGTTTATATTTTAATTAAAATCGGTAATATATATACAGAGACCGAAACAAAGAGACAGAAAGAGAGAAATATTGAGGAAGAGAATCACACATTGTTTATCAGACATTAATACTACAGGAGACCTCTTGAATTCTGCTTTATAGCAAGCCACATTGAGAAATTCTATTTTAACTAAATTATAAGGATAGGCAAGCTATACTTCAATACACCGGTTTGTTATGAGCACACCTTTGTTTTTTATGACTTCTAGCTATTCTAGTGAGAATTTAATTAAATGTTCTTACTTGAATAAATAACCTGATAAAGTGAGCTCAGTGATGACTACTGACTGGAGGGGACTGTCTTTGGTGATTCATTGCTCTGAGGATGCAATGCTGAATTTATTTTGCTTTGTATTCCAACTCTTGAGTGGTGTTTGATCTCAGGCATGGACTTTCTGGATCATAACATTGAATCAAAATTCCCAGGAACTCAGGTCAATTATTTGAATTATTAATCTTTCTTAATTTGTGAAACATTGTCATCACCACATCACGTACAATTTCTTCCTTATTTTATCCCAGTACCTATTTCCCATCCCTTCTTTTGTAACCATATAATGCGATCAGTTTAAGTTCTTTGAATTTGTGCATATTCTTGAAAAATGTCCAGTTTCTGAAGTTAATATTTTCTTTCAGTTTTATGTGTAATTATATATGTGACATTGTGCTGTAATCTTTTCTTTCTTCATTGCTTTACTCAACAGTAAGTTTTGATGTATTCATATAGTTGTGTATAACTAGTTCATTATTCTAAGTGATACATAGTTCCCATTATGTAAAGCCAAGAGCATGAGTTTTGTATCGTGTGGTATTCACATGCTTAATTTCACCAAATATTCTCATGCTGTTCTCCAGAACGTTTGTGATGGTTTTTGCTACCATCAGAAATGCAAGGTCAATGCCAACAGCCTATTATTTACAAAGAAAAAGTTTTTGACACAAAACTTATGTGCAAATTTTGTAAGACAGAGAAGTCAATCTCTGTAGTGAATGTTGTATGATATAAAATTTAAGCAAAACAAACTGGCATGTCTTGTGTCGAGGAGATGCTCTCTAAATAGTTGTTGAAAAATTGAACTAAATGCAGTGGACTTCTGGCTCTGTCACATATGAGCTGTGTCACCTTGAATAAATTACTGAACCTCTTAGTTCTTTCATCTCTAAAATGGATATAATGATACTTATTTTATTGGATTTTTTAAAAGATTAAATGAAATCATGCTTGAGAAGGTTTAGTTAAGCCAAACATTGGCTATTATTGTTATTATTTTTATTGTTGTCACTATTGTTATTTAGTGATGCCTTAGAGGTTCAACTGCAAGGCAATTTTGAAAAGTAAGGTAAATTCTCCCAACATCTATCTCTCCATTACACTGTTCCCAGTAGAGTGTTTTTTGGTTCTTATTTAAACTTTATATGATGCATTAACTGTCAATACATTTGTAGCTGATGTTTACATAGGAAATTTTATATTTGCATTTGGAAAACAAAATACAGTCTTTTTTTTTAAAGGCAGGGTCACCCAGGCTGTAGTGCAGTAGTGTGATCATTGCTCACTGCAACCTTGAACTCTCGGGCTCAAGCAATCCTCCTGCCTTAGCCTCCTGAGTAGTTGGGACTATGGGCCTGTACCAACATACCCAGCTAATTTTAAATATTTTTAGTAGAGATGGGGTCTCACATTGTTGTTCATGCTGGTCTTGAACTCCTAGCTTCAGGCAACCCTCCTGCCTAGGCCTCCCAATGTACTGGGATTACAGGCATGAGCCACTGTGCCAGGCCAAAATACAATCATTTTTGAGAAAACAGTGTACAGTAAGTACTCAAGTTACATTTTAATTATAATTAGTAAGACATGACAATCACATGTAGTTATTTTGAAGAAAGTAGCATGCATCAACAAAGGAGACATGTATTGGGGATATTTCTGGTTCTAAGAGCCATCGCAGTGTCATACTCATTGTGAGCTATTCTGTGCCTGGTGCACTTGTCCTGAGGTGTTTCCAGAATGCATTTCAAAGTTTAACTGTGTATTATACAATAAACACCCTCCTCAAATCAAGAAAGTATTATTTTGACTTTTTAATAATAGCCGGCTGGGCGTGGTGGCTCCCGTCTGTAATCCCAGCAGTTTGGGAGGCCGAGGCAGGCAGATCACTTGAGGTCAGGAGTTCGAGGCCAGCCTGGACAACATGGCAAAACCCCATCTCTACTAAAAATACAAAAATAAGCTGGGCCATGGGTGGCGTGCACTTGTAATCCCACCTGCTTGGGAGGCTGAGGCAGGAGAATCTCTTGAACCTGGGAGGTGGAGGTTGCAGTGAGCCAAGATCGAGCCACTGCACTCCAGCCTGAGCGATAGAGCAAGACTCTATCTCTAATAATAATAATAATAATAATAATAATAATAATAATAATAGCCTTTCTGACTGATGTGAGATGATACCTCATTGTGGTTTTGATTTCCAATTCTCTGATGGCTAGTGATGTGAGCATTTTTTCATGCTTGCTGGCCACATGTGTGTCTTTTGAAAAGTGTCTGTTCATGTTCTTTGCCCACTTTTTAATTGGGTTGTTTCGTGCTTGTAAATTTGTTTAAGTTCCTTATAGATTCTGGATATTGGACCTTTGTTGGATGCATAGTTTGCAAATATTTTCTCCCATTACATAGGCTGTTTACTTTGCTGATAGTTTCTTTGGCTGTGCAGAAGCTCCTTAGTTTAATTAGGTACCAATTGTCCATTTTCTTTTTTGTTGCAATTGCCTTTGGCATTATTGTCATGAAATCTTAGCCAGGTCTAGTGTGTAGAATGGTATTTTCTGGGTTATCTTCTAGGGTTTTAATAGTTTTAGGTTTTACATTTAGAAATTAATGCATCTTGTGTTGATTGTATGGGGAAAGGTAGGGGTCAAATTTCAATCGTCTGCATATGGCTTGCCAGTTATCCCAGCACCGTTTGTTAAATAGGGAGTCCTTTCTACATTGCGTGTTTTTGTTGACTTTGTCAAAGAGCAGATGCTGGCGAGGTGGCAGAGGAAAGGGAATGCTTATACACTGCTGGTGGGAATGTAATTAGTTCAGCCATTATATAAAGTAGTGTGAAGATTTCTCAAAGCACTTAAAACAGAATTATCATTTGACCCAGCAATTTTATTATTGAGTATATACCCAGAGGAATATAAGTCATTCTATCATAAAGACACATGCACACATATGTTTATTGCAGCACTACTCACACATGCAATCAACCTAAATGCCCATCAGCAGTAGACTGGATAAGGAAAATGTGGTACATATACACCATGGAATACTATGCAGCCATAAAAAGAATAAGAGTATGTCTTTTCCAGGAACATGGATGGAGCTGGAGGCCATTATCCTAAGCAAACTAATTCAGGAAGAGAAAAACAAATACCACATCTTCTCACTTATAAGTGGGACATAAACAATAACACATGGACACAAAGAAGGGAACAACACTAGGGTCTACTTGAGGGTGAAGGATGGAAGGAGGGAGAGTATCAAAAAGCTACCTATTGGGCACTATGCTTATTACCTGGGTGATGAAATAATCTGTACACCAAACCCCTGAGACATGCAGTTTACCTATAAGGCAAAGCTGCATATGTACCACTGAACATGAAGTAAAAGTTTTTTTTTTTTAAAAAGAAAGTATTAAGGAAATTATGAATAAGAAAACAAGTAAATGAAAAAATAGTAGAATAGATATTTCTATACACAAAAACAACTGTTGCCTGTTGCACTAATTATACGAATTGTTTGACAATTAGGAAACAATGTTTAATGATTTCACATCCAAGCATCCTTCTATATAGGGGTTTTCCATATTTTATTTACATTTAGGAAATAAGTTGATTGTTCTGTTAGAATGGGTCTAGGTTTTGTAGGAGCTGCAGCTTGTAGTATTTGAGGGGGTCTCCTTTAACTAAAATAATATAAAATTATCTTACATTTATGAACATTACAAATATGCGTTGCTAGTTTCTTCCCAGGATCTTGGAAGGGGTTCCTGCAAGTGAAGGACTTCGAAGATTAAGTTTCATCAATTTTATGATAAATCAACTTTTGGAATTTGGAATTGACATGTAATGTATCATAATCTTTTTTTTTTTTTTTTGCACATTACGAAATAGGTACCCAGTTAACATTTTGGCACAGAACATCTGATTCTCTGAAATGTATTGTTGCCTGACATAAAGCAGAATATTCCTCTTCTGAGATAGAAATAAACTATGAAGAGAAAGAAAAATGAATGGGAGAAAGGGAAAAAAAAACCCTTCATGTAATTGTAGCTAAAACTTCCTCTTTAGTTCTTTGTTACCTGATGAGTCACTACCAATTCTGTTTTTAATTTTGACTTATTGGTTACTAATAAGTGCCTCAGCCCTTGAATTCTCAATGTAATTGAACTGGTTGTACTTGTAGGGGAAATCACAAGCAATTTTATTTCTATTTCCTTTTGTACTCAAAATACACTATGTGGAGTTATTTTAGTCCCTTCCTTTTGGATGAAAACTCATGCAGATTCCACGAGTTTATCATCATTCTTAAGATGGTAAAAGTCCTCTAGTACTTTGAATTTGAGTCACAATTCAAAATTTAAAATGTCCAGTCCTATGTAGAATAAAAATTTAAAATGTGAGTTCCAGTTTATGTTTTCCTCCCTCATTTATCCCCTCTACTTTTTTAGACATTCCCTCATGGGTATTTTCTGACCTCCTCTAAATGCGAGGTATGGGCCAAAAGAATGGATAAGGGGAGGGTGCAAAAAGTCTGAATTCATCGATGTTAGTGTGATGACCTGGGGGAATGGCTCTTTCTCACCCTATCCCTGAGGTTTTCTCTGCTGCAGTTCCCTGGACAGAGCAAATGAATATCTCTTCAGGACAGTCACTTTTTTCTCATCTTGTCCATCCCTCAACTTCTTTATTTTTTCTCGAGGTTTGTGTTTTTGTTTTTGTTTTTGTTTCCCTTTCAAGGAACCATCTCAAACAGGATGTAAGATGACCCTGGCTCTACAGTCTTGTGCATGGAAAACATTTATATACTCTTTGCCCTTGTGGACTCTGCTGCCCCACAGCTGCACCTCTTTTTGTGCAGCTTCAAAGCAAGAAACCAGCTCACATTTGCCGTATCAGCTTTTCAGGCAAGTCAGTAGCCAGGCTACTGCATCTCCAAACTGCAAGGAGCATATTTTAAGTTCTCCAAATGGCAAATAATGAAGCAACCCCTATCCCTCGTTCTCAAGGGTACTGGGGTAGGACTCATGAGTGTACCACCTACCAACTATAAAAATCCCCTTCTGTATATTTTGTAGCCTCAATGTTGATAAATGCTTTTAGAGATTTTATGTCTTGTTTCCTATCACCTTTTTTGAAATAGTTTTATCCTTAAATGGAGACTGGCATGAAATGTGTTTTGATTCTCTTAGTACTTTATCCAAAAACATCCATAAGAAATGAAAAAATGAAATACTTTTGGCAAACCTATATATTTTTGGTATTGGTTCTTCTAGTCTGTGTGTGATAAGTAAATAAAATGTAATATTTAGAGTGGCTCTTTCTGTATTTATAGCATGGTACCTTTAGTCATCTGTTTAAAAGGTTACTAAATATTTACTCTGTAAAAGTCCTTAGTCATTTTTTCTTAACAATGTTAATCAAAGTCATATAGATGTTATAAGACTAGTGTCTTCCACATAGTATGAAATGTGACTTTGGATTTTAGCCCTAACCTGAAACAATGGAGTAAAAATGCCTCAGGGAAACATATTGGTCCTTCAACTGACAAGGGACATGTAAGATTGAGATATTTTGTCCAGTTTTGTCTGAATGTTTTCTGTTAAAATAAAAACCACTTTGGCTTGCTATAAAGCATGTGTCCTTTAGGACACTTATGCCAAATATTATGAATGATATGACTACTGGCAAACAGATACACACACACCACACACACACACACACACACAAACACAACATTTTTCCTGCAATGCCACAGAAGTGTCAAGAAATTAAAAGAAAATAAATTGTCAATCAACAAGGCTAAAAGAAAAAAAAAACCCTTCAGAAACCAAATAAATGATGAGAAAGAAAATAAGATTGAATTACAGGAACATGAGAAGATGCTTTTGGCCCTCCAGACTTACTGGGATCCTCCACTTATATGATAGAAACTACAGAAATGAAAATGTTTCCCAAATTATTTATTTTTTCTTTCACAGAGAATGCACGTCTAAGTGACTCCCAATATAATTAAAATCAGGTACAATTAACATCTTTGTTTAGGTAAACATTAAAATTTTAAATCATTGCCTATATATAGATTAGAAATGGCTTACTTTAAAAAGGCCATATTCTTTCCAGAAGGAAAAACTGATTACATAACAGTGATTCTTTTATTCTGATGTGTTCTGTTAAATATGTTAAGCTTAGAATAGATGAAGTTTTACTTTGAATATAAATTATTTATTTTCATTATATTTACAACAACTGACAGTTTTAGTAATAATGGGATTATGGGGGGATTTTCTGTTTTCAATCGCATCTCCTAGTAGTAATACGAAAATAATAATTCCGATTCAGGACCTGGGTAGATGAAGTAAAAATGCCACAGGTTTAGTTCATGTAAGTAAAGATGCTTTTATTCTGACACTAATATAGAGCTTTATTTAAAACAAACAAACAAACAAAACGAGTCAAGTATGGTTGTTGGGGGAGACTACGTAAATTGGGTTAACAATAACCCAAGGTGCTCTGACCAACTGAGACCGACTAGAGCTTTCCTATAGTTAAACCCCTTCTCACCTTCTGGTGGCATTAGATTCAGGCTACCTATACACTGCTAATAAGTCCTACTTTGCCTAAGTCACATTCAAAGTATGCTAAAGGAATGTTTTTAAGTTTTAGTGTTTTTGTTGTTGTTGTTGTTTTAAGATTTTTCCATTCCAGTGTCTGCTGTACTGTTTGGGAAACAAAAAATCTTTAACAAAATCAAGAAAATCAAATTTGAGACCTGCTTTAATGGCTGTTTCACTTTATAGTGAAAACTCAAACTTAACTCTTCACTGAGCACATTTCATGGCTATCACTTTGATCCTTGGGTACATGTAACACAATGCAAAGGTGCAAGTGATATACTTGCTAATTTATTTGAGACCCTTCTCTCCATTAATCCTATGTAGAATTATAATAATCCAACATGATAATTTTTATAAATGCATTAACATTTGGATTACTATAACTGATAAATCTCAGTCTACCTACTTTTCAAAACTACCATTTTGCATTCTTTACACTGGCCTTATGGCATTTAAAAATTCCAATGGTATTTGAAATACAAGCATAAAGCTAAGGAATTGAGATCCTAGAGTTCAACTATGAAATTTTAAATCAAGGGAAAATAATAATTCAAGGGTAGTTTAGGATAATTGTTTCATTTTCCAGTCAAGAAAATTGAGGTTGTACAGGTGGAACCAATAGGTGACTAGTGTTGGGATAACCAATTAAGACTGAACATCACCAGAACACGAGCCTCTCATGTGCTAATCCAGGGCTCTGTCAATCAAGACTGTAACCAAGAATGAAGAAATAAGAAAAAAATATGCTTTCCAATCTCAAGTCATCTGAAATTTATTTTAAAAATCTTAAACTAATAATTTATACTGCTTTAGGCCTGCTACTTTCATTCTTATTCGTAAATAACACTTCACACATAGTAAATGCTTGATAAATATTTGTTGAAATGAATTAAATTTATTCAAGGATAAATATAGTGTATCACATCTTTTCAAGGCTTCACCACATTAATATCAATTCATGAATTTCACAAGCTCTGAGGTTCTACTTACTCGGTAGCAGCACCTGCCCTTTACCTAAAAACTGTTAATTCTGACTGTAAAGCAGGTGGTCTCCCATGTGCTCAAGGACATATCACCTTGTGTTGTTTTGCTCTCAGTCAAGGAGATCTATTTGTCTCTCTGCCTTCCGCACCCTTCATTTGAATATGTGCCTCCACAAGGCAATGACATCCTCCAATGGTGGTCACCTAATCCTTTCACGATGCCAAAGCTATTCTATGATCAGGGATAGAGGTGAGGAGAATGGTTCTTTCCCTACATTTCTGTGATTCTCTCTTCCTGAGGTCTAAAGCAGCATGGCTAGATTACACATGCTAATAAGTAGATGAGCTAATATATAAACCCAATTAGTCTGGCTCCAGACTCCCCATACACTGTGTGGGGTGTGGCACATCTATTTCATACTTTACATCCTCCTGTGCTCTCTGACGATCATGCAGGCAATGTCTATCTTCAGTCTCCAGGCAAACCAACAAAATGTGCACACAAATTAATTGTTTTTTTTTTTTTTTCTGTGGAGGTGATGGAAAGGGAAAGGACTTTCTCCATCTTCTCTTTCTGGAAGTGTCCCAGTCACAACTCCAGCCTTTCAACTCAACTCATTGTAATGAAGCAGAAAGGTTTTTCATTGTGTGATATGTATTTTATAATTTTTCTTTGTGTTATTTACTTACTTATTGATCTAAGACCTATGGTCTGGTTTTGAAAAGCTAGGCAGCAGTGTTCAATTGTGTTTTTTGGGTTTTTTTGTTTTTTTTTTCAGAACATCTGTTTTTTGTTTAAAGTCACAAACCCGGAACAATACATAGTTCCATTGCTGTAATTTTCTCTGCTATATCTGCATCATGAACCATTTACTCCCCTTACCCCCAGAATCTTTTTTGCAGTATCTTCTGCCTTTTGTTGTTGTTGTTTTGAGATGAGGTCTTGCTCTGTCAGCCAGGCGGGAGTGCAGTGGCACGATCACGTCTCACAGCAACTGTGGCCTCCCTGGGTTAAGCAATCCAAAAGTATACTTTTCTCTATAGTGTTGCTGCATTATAAACAATTCTAAAATCTCAGTGTCTTACCACACTATTTCTTGCTCATGCATTTTTACAGGCCAGCTCTGGCAATGTTGAGCTCAGATGGAGTTATCTAGGCTTGGATCCAGGCTGCAAGTTAAAGCTCAGTGTTTCTTCTTCTCATTAGTTAAAGCTCAGTGTTTCTTCTCATTCCAGAACCAATGGCTCTACCCAACATATTCTTCTCATCACAGATGACAGAGACACAAGGAGCCAAGACAGATCATTCAAGTATATTCATTGCCTCTATCTTCATCCCATTAAATAACATCCCACCAACCAAAGCAAGTTATCTGCATAAGAATAAATATTCCACCTACTCTACTGCAAGGCCCTGCAAGAGTCATAAGACAAAAAGTTTGGATGTAATCCTATTACAGTGAGTGGGTGGGGGTAGTGAAGAGCTGAGAACCTTAATCCATTTTACCACAGTTATCAATAATGACAGTAAGAATGGTAATAGTGATGATGATGATGATGTAAACAAGTTTTCTTTTTCGCAGCTTTTAACATTAAGCTTTATTCACCCTGAGATTTTTACCCTTAATTTAAAGGCCTAGTAAGATGGCCTTACAGAAATAATGTTTTTTTCTCCAGGAGCCATTTAAGAGCACTTTAATAAGGAGGAAAAGAAATTCCTTATGAGTGAAGAGAGGCATGCATTGGAGATGATGTGTTACTGTGAGACAGGATACAGGATGTAGAAATTTGCTTTGAAAATGTGACACCCAAATTAACATCCTGCCTAGCTCCAATAAGCTTGAGTATTAGGGAGAGAGGACTGTAGTCTCAATTGTGTAAATTTAGAAGAGGCTTTTTTTAAAAAAATAAAAATACAGGCTGCAGTATTTTGTTGCTTAGATAATAAGAGTGTGTTACACTGGGAATGTGTGTTCCTTCTTCCCACTTTTTAGACACTCCTAAAACCCAGCAGCCTGAGAAAGAAGCAGGAACAGTCTGCAAGTGAATTAAAAGCAGGGGAGGCTTATGGTTCAGCAACCATAGATAACAGTAGGTGATCCCCACTGTTGAGATGTGATGACTTAACACGATAGATGCAGGGAGGAGAAAACTAGTAGACCCCACGGTGAGAGAACTGGCTTTAGTACGTACACAGACATCTTACTGGAGAGGAAAATTTAAGGAAGAATTTTACTGCCACTGCAGTCTGTTTGTATCCAAACTAGTGTGTTTGAAGGCATTCTGGCTTATATTATTATTATTATTATTGTTATTATTTACTACCACTATTATTCATATATTAGTGTTTTAACTTCATTGATGAGACAAGATGACGAACTTTGACAATTCTTTTGTTCATGAAAGGGATACAATCACCCAGCTCCACTTTGCCTAGGCTGTGATATAGGAAACAAAATTAGATCTATCCTAAAACAAGAATGAAGAATAGCTTATCCGATCAATAAAAAATTACTGTCATTTGGAGAAGAATTTGCCTCATGTACAAAAATTTGCTTGGTAATCTCAAGTTTTTATGTTTCCATAATATGCTACATAAGTGCTAGAATTTATTTATTGCTATCTAGTTAGAAGAAAATAGAAGCTGCCCCATCAGTAATACAAAATTGTATTCCAATACTTTTCATCACATGAGGAACATTCCACAGGCTATAAAATTCTCAATAAAACTGCAAACCTCATTGAATTGTCTCACACTGAGTTGAATATCAATAAAACTACAATTTTATTAGTAACTGCTGGACAGCAGAAATGGGAATCACATTGATTTACATTATCATAGTTTAATATCCTTTAACAGATATTGTTCCTTAGGTTTACTTTTCAAAGATCTTTCTTCTCTCTTTAAACCTACCCTTTCTGTGGGACTTTCTTTCTCAAAAATTTCATGTATTTCCATGCTTTAAGTATGAATGAATCCTGAAAGTTTATCTCTAGACCAGCATTTCAGTCTCCTTGACAATGAGCTTTGGATATCTGCAAGGAGCTGAAACTTGGGAGGTGAAAAAACAAATTCATTTTCATACCTCAATATTTCCCAAAACATTCATTTCCTCTAGACTTTTTTATTTCTTAATATAGATCTAGATTTTTGAACTTGACTATTATCCCTCCTTTACTTTTTTATATTTAACAATGCGAATTCTATTTCTATATCAATATTGTATTCTTATATTTCCATCTTTAGACCATTTCCTCTAATTCAGAGCCTCTTAATTCTTTCTTTGTAAAGTCCTTCCAAATGTAATTCTCAGGTTTATTTCTTCTGTCTCTTAATTTGTCAACAGTACCCCACTTCTGTTTAGTGTTTTTAAGGTGCAGCCTCTCTGCTACTCTACCTTTGGGGTCCACTTCAAATGCCGTTAACTCTATTAGAACTTTTTCCAGTGTCATAACTATATGTATATATATGTATATATATAAATATATATACATATATGTGTATATAGTCTCTTGATCATGTGAATTTCTTTGTAAAGTTTTTCCCTGAAATACTTTAATACATTCAATAGAATATGCATCTCTACACCTTCATCATATAAAGGGCTTTGCTGATTGTCATGTGTGAGTGGGAAGTGTGTGGACAGGTATACTGACTAACAGGAGTCGTGTCACCCATGATTAATCTTTTCAAAAATGTAATCAATTTTATGTTTATTCCCTCATTTTCCCCCACCAGATATATAATTGAGCACTCTGATGCCAAGGATGGTGAGTTACTCATCTTTCTATTCCAGGCTGTAACTCACATGAAAAAGATGAACATTAAATACTTACTAAACTTTATCAGTGATTCTACTTAGGCTTTATGGGTTTATAATTTATTTTCCAGCAAAAAGGGAAATTGTCTATCTATCTATATATCTATCTATCATCTATCCGTCTATCTATCTATCTATCTATCTCGCTGCTTACCTATCTGTTTGTCTAGCTGCTTACCTATCTGTCTATCAAATATTTTTCTTCCAGTGGTGATGCAATTGAAGAATTACTTAGGGCCACATTACTACCAGGGAACACAAATGCTCACAAATAACTATTAATATTCTTTTGCTTTGATTTATTGGAAAACATTTTTCCCCTAAGCTGGGAAAGACGTTAATGCCCTCTATTAGGATAAAGTGACTGCTAAAAATACTGCAGGTTCTTTTCACTGAAGACCTAGACTATTGGATCAGAAGCTCCTGCCACTAACAGCCTTAGTGTAAATGCCATCCACAAAGTGGATGTTACACACAATTTGAACAAATAAATTTGAATGACTATTGGTATTGAAAATGACATATTTTCAGTGAAATTGAATGAGGCATTCTAATTTGTCTTCAAATTCAGTAAAATTTCAATTAATAGGAAAAAAAAGGGAGATGTTCAGTTCATATGCCCAATAATTCTTTAGCTAAGTATTCTCTACATTTGCTGTTTTCTATTTCCCTTTATTACCAGTCTAAACCAAGTTCTACTGCTTCTCCCATGATAGCTAGAGTTGAACATTTGCTGAATCTTGTAAGCATGTCTGCTATGAAATTAAAAATAAGTGTGGTTCATTTGAGATGATCTCATATTTTCTTAGTTGCTTTTTGAGTTGTGTGGTTCCAATAGCACACACTACCCCCAGCTTCTGTTTCATGAACTGACATTAAATAAACTATGCAACTAGTGCTAAAATGGACAATTCAACAATTAAAGAGACAGTAAATGGAGATAGTATATTTACTTTACCACTGCCTTCATTATTCTAAACCTCCTAACTGCAGCAATAAAATATTTTAGCAAGAGTTTCCAGATGCAATAAGAATTTAATTTTCTTCTCAGAAAGAGGAACTTGTTTATAACTCACTAGAGAAAACTGGGCTTATAAGATATTTAATTGTTCTTATTGTGATAAAATTGGGGCCCAGAGTAATTTATTTTCCCTTTCAATGTGGAAGATACACATAAAGCTAAATAACTGAAGTAAAAATTAATAGGATTGAGTTACAAATTGTTACTCTGGGAATATTGTAGTGGTGGTTTCAATAGAATACGCATCTCTGCACCTCCATCATATAAAGGGCTTTGCTGATTGTCATGCATGAGTGGGAAGTGTGTGGACAGGTATGCTGAGTAACAGGAAACACCTTTTTTTTTTTTTTTTTTTTTTTTGAGATGGAGTTTCCCTCTTGTTGCCCAGGCTGGAGTGCAATGGCGCAATCTTGGCTCACTGCAACCTCCGCCTCCCAGGTTCAAGTGATTCTCCTGCCTCCGCCTCCCAAGTAGCTGGGATTACAGGCATCCACCACCATGCCTGATAATTTTTTGTATTTGTCAATAGAGACGGAGTTTCGCCATGTTGGCCAGGCTGGTCTTGAACTCCTGACCTTAGGTGATTCACCTGCCTTGGTCTCCCAAAGAGCTGGGATTACAGGTTACAGGTGCGGCCACTGCGCCCAGCTGGAAGCAACTTCTATCTATACTACATTCACACCAGTGGTGAGGCTAAACACCCCATTTACATATGAGATCTGCTTTTCAGGGGATCACCCTACATCTTTGCTTTTAAAAAGCTACCTTTGTACGACTATGTAGGTCATTTAGCATTGCTTAGTACAGGGGATTTTGAAGCTATTGGTCATATTGCCTGTAAAGAACTGTTTTTGCCCAACATTATTCAATGTTAGTCACAGTAGCAGAAATTTGAAAAGCATAATTTCTTTTTTTTTGAGATAGTATCTCTCTTTCTGTCACCCAGGCTGGAGTTCAGTGGCTTGATAATAGCTCACCGCAGCCTCAAACTCCAAGAGGGCAATTCTCCTGCCTTGGCCTCCCAAAGTGTTGATACTACAGGCATGAGCCACTGCTCTTGGCTCATAATTTCCATATAGCCATTTCCAGTGGCATCATGCTGTATACGTAGAATTTAATTACTTTTTAATTACTCTTTTTTTAATATTATAAAAGTAAGTCATGGATTTAGAAACTTGGAAAATGTTTACAAATGCACAGAACAAAACAACATTTCTCCATAATCTTGAAACACGTTGACGACATTTTAATGAATTTTTTGCTACTCTTTTTGCTTACATGTGCATGATCGTATATGCATGCATTGAGTCTTGCATTTCAACATATAAAGTGATGGACAGTGTGGGATGTGTATACACACACACACACATGCATTTGAATCTTGCATTTTTATGTTATATTGTTATTGGAAATGTCCCCATGCCATTAATTGTAACAAAATTACATGAATGGCTGCATAATAGGCTGATGTTAGATATACTCTAATGGATCTGTTTATTTATCTATTGTGATATGTTGATTTTTTTCAGTTTGTATTACCACAAATTCTATTGTAATGAATTAACTTCTAAGGAAAGTTAATATTCTATAAAACATACTGTGGTGGTGAATATTGACTGTCAACTTGATTGAATTGAGGAATGCAAAGTATTGATCCTGGGTGTGTCTGTGAGGGTGTTGCTAAAGGAGATTAACACTTGAGTCAGCGGACTGGGAGAGGAGACCCACCCTCAATCTGGGTGGGCACAAATTAATCATCTGCCAGTGAAGCTAGGATAAAAGGAGGCAGAGGAACATGGAAAAACTAGACTGGCTAAGTCTTCCAGACTTCATCTTTCTCCTGTACTGGATGCTTCCTGCCCTCGAACATTGGAATCCAAGCTCTTCAGCTTTCAGACTCTTGGACTTACCCCAGTGGTGTGCCAGGGGCTCTCGGACCTTGCCCACAGACAAAAGGCTGCACTGTGGGCTTTCCCACTTTTGAGGTTTTGGGACTCGCACTGGCTTCCTTGCTCCTCAGCTTGCAGAAAGCCTATTGTGGGACTTCACTTTGTGACTGTGTGAGTCAATACTCATTAATAAACTCCCCTTTATATATACATCTATCCTATTAGTTCTGTCCCTCTAGAGAACGCTAATACACATACTAAACTGTCTTCTTTCAGAGTTTACCCTGCATGTTTTATCCAGCTGTGTACATGGCAGAGACAGTTCCTTTTTATTATTTAGCTTCATAGTCTAAAATATTCCTAAAACCTAGTATTTTTAAATTCCTAACTTGTATCCTGCTTACAAAAATATTCTATACAAGTTAATTACAAATGAAATTACCAGCTACTTTAAAAACCATTGGTGCTTTTTTTACTTCTCAGTCCTTTTCCTCTAGCTGTGGTTTGTTGTTTTTTACCTCTCCTTAAAACCTTCTTTCTAAAACTTCTTTCTGTTTTGGTCTCCTCCTTTCAAACTTTGAGCAATACCCAAGATGTACTCAGTCTTCTTTCTGGCCTTTCTCACTTGCGGAACGCCTTCATTCTAAAGACTTCAACGACAATGCCATGTGAATTAATTCAATTTTTTTTACACATATCTTATCTCTTACTATTGGTGAAAGACCTTTGAATCAGAAAATACACTGTGCGATTTCTTACCCTTACTTCATATACTTTACAATGCTATTACCACTACTACTACTGCTATTAATAGCAATGCTCACTGGCCATTTGCTATATATGGGCCAAGTATTGTGAAAAGCACTTTATTTATCTGCAACATGTAAATTAACCTTCAAAATATTCTATGAGATGTATGTTGTAAATATTATTTCACAAATAAATAATGAGTTCCCAGGGCTCTGTAATTTGACAAGGTCTATATGACCCTAATGGGCAGATATAACTTGCTACTCTATTCAGTTTCATCATAAACCATATATTACACATAAGACTTTACCATATTTACAAGTAGCTCCTCTGTAAGTCAGTTGTTTGTTTCTTATTGCCTAATCCAAAATGCAATATAGAGCTTAACCATGGATTTTAGCAGTAGACCTGAGAGAAAACAATTCAGAATTTGAACCTGAAACTTGGGATGATAAATAGTTCTCTTGTTAAATGTGTGGTTCTTTAATCCCTTATTTGGGTCCCTCTCTTTTCAACTTGCAAAGTATGTTTTCATTATTATGTTCTAGTATTTCTTGTCCTCCTCAGTCAATGAGGCCTGGATAGTGGTCATAGGGTTGGTTATGAAAACTTTCATTGATGAGTGAACACAGCCATGTATCTCCAGATATGGGGAACTGCAGGGCCAACACTTACTGGCAATACGAGCCCATTCTAGGAAACATTTTCTGTCTTGGGCCACCTAGCTCTCTCTTCACCTGCTTTGTTACTTCTATGGCTTCTTCCTCTTCTATCTTCCCTGTTTCGTAAGATTTCTCTCCTGAAAAATGTGTTCTCACAGTTATTCACCTGATTGAGGAAAGGCTTATGGCTCTTCTGAAGTTTTTCTTCTAGCTAGGTTTATTTTCCTGTCAACAACAAAGAAACAACAAAACATTAATTTTGGAAAAAAAAAAAAAGATGTGGTCAAAATTATCCTCTAGGAAGAAGGAAGTCCCCCAAGCCCACAGTCTCAAGCCAGTGTGGTCTAGTTGTTGAGATTATGGGCTTTGACTAGATCTGATTTCAGTCCCACCTCAGTCACTGGCCAAGTTCTTCAATCTTTCAGAGACTTAATTCCTTCATGTTTAAAATGGGAAAACTGTAAAATCCAGCTATATTTCATATAGCTGCAATGAAAGTTATTTTTGTTTTGTAGCAATGAGCGAAAGGGAAAATGGGGGAAAGATGGAAGTGGAGACAGTAACTTAATACAGTGTTTTCACCTACTCAGCTGGCTGGAGGTACTTTAGGGAACAGACACAGGGGCAGTGACTGCTTCTAGTTACTGTCAATAAATACATGCTGGTTGATCGATATCAAGTTTATTAGACAAAGATAATTATTGCATTTGTAAGTTAAAAATATATTAAAACTGTCACTAACCTTGTCAAATTGCTAAATTCGAAAAATAAGAGTACAATTTTCATTTAAAAAATCAGGTTATTTCCTTGATTCATCTCAGCATTCTCTCTCTTCATAGCTGGTTGCTTAACTACATATTACCTTTTTAATTCTGCATTTTTGTTTCATAGCATACCCTCATTTGCATTTCTAAAATCAGATGTTCCTTTCACATAAAACAGTTTCCTAATTAAAATATTAAAAGATGCTTTCTGAATGAAGAGAATTTACATTGCCATAAAAATGTTCAGAGTGATGCAGGGTGGTTTTTTAAATATATTTCAATTACACTTTCTCTGTAAATTATTTCTAGTTATTCAGTTAACCCTCGCAGCTTTTTAGGATGGATTAAAAATATGGAAGTGGAACTAGAGGCAAAAAGAATTATGACAAATAAAAAAACATTAAATTCACAGTAAAATTTTGGGGAAAAACAGATACTTATTTTCTATTTAATTCCCACTAAAATTATTTGGTTTTCTAGATCAATTGATTGATTCTTTTTTTATTATTATACTTTAAGTTTTAGGGTATATGTGCACAATGTGTAGGTTTGTTACATATGCATACATGCGCCATGTTGGTGTGCTGCACACAGTAACTGGTCATTTAACATTAGGTATATCTCCTAATGCTATCCCTCCCCCCTCCCCCCACCCCACAACAGGCCCCTGTGTGTGATGTTCTGCTTCTTGTGTCCATGTGTTCTCATTGTTCAATTCCCACCTATGAGTGAAAACATGCGGTGTTTGTCTTTTTGTCCTTGCGATAGTTTGCTGAGAATGATGGTTTCCAGCTTCATCCATGTCCTTACAAAGGACATGAACTCATCATTTTTTATGACTGCATAGTATTCCATGGTGTATATGTGCCACATTTTCTTAATCCAGTCTATCATTGTTGGACATTTGGGTTGGTTCCAAGTCTTTGCTATTGTGAATAGTGCCGCAATAAACATACGCGTGCATGTGTCTTTATAGCAGCATGATTTATAATCCTCTGGGTATACACCCAGTAAAGGGATGGCTGGGTCAAATGGTATTTCTAGTTCTAGATCCTTGAGGAGTCGCCACACTGTCTTCCACAATGGTTGAACTAGTTTACAGTCCCACCAACAGTGTAAAAGCATTTCTATTTCTCCACAACCTCTCTAGCACCTGTTGTTTCTTGACTTTTTAATGATCGCCATTCTAACTGGTGTGAGATGGTATTTCATTGTGGTTTTGATTTGCATTTCTCTGATGGCCAGTGATGATGAGCATTGTTTCATGTGTCTTTTGGCTGAATAAATGTCTTCTTTTGAGAAGTGTCTGTTCATATCCCTTGCCCACTTGTTGATGGGGTTGTTTGTTTTTTTCTTGTAAATTTGTTTGAGTTCTTTGTAGATTCTGGATATTAGTGTTTTGTCAGATGAGTAGATTGCAACAATTTTCTCCCATTCTGTAGGTTGCCTGTTCACTCTGATGGTAGTTTCTTTTGCTGTGCAGAAGCTCTTTAGTTTAATTAGATCCCATTTGTCAATTTTGGCTTTTGTTGCCATTGCTTTTGGTGTTTTAGTCATGAAGTCCTTGCCCATGCCTATGTCCTGAATGGTATTGCCTAGGTTTTCTTCTAGGGTTTTTATGGTTTTAGGTCTAACATTTAAGTCTTTAATCCATCTTGAATTAATTTTTGTATAAGGTGTAAGGAAGGGATCCAGTTTCAACTTTCTACATATGGCTAGCCAGTTTTCCCAGCACCATTTATTAAATAGGGAATCATTTCCCCATTTCTTGTTTTTGTCAGGTTTGTCAAAGATCAGATAGTTGTAGATATGTGGCATTATGTCTGAGGGCTCTGTTCTGTTCCGTTGGTCTATATCTCTGTTTTGGTACCAGTACCATGCTGTTTTGGTTACTGTAGACTTATAGTATAGTTTGAAGTCAGGTAGTGTGATGCCTCCAGCTTTGTTCTTTTGGCTTAGGATTGTCTTGGCAATGCAGGCTCTTTTTTGGTTCCATATGAACTTTAAAGTAGTTTTTTCCAATTCTGCAAAGAAAGTCATTGGTAGCTTGATGGGGATGGCATTGAATCTATAAATTACCTTGGGCAGTATGGCCATTTTCACGATATTGATTCTTCCTACCCATGAGCATGGAATGTTCTTCCATTTGTTTGTATCCTCTTTTATTTCCTTGAGCAGTGGTTTGTAGTTCTCCTTGAAGAAGTCCTTCACATCCCTTGTAAGTTGGATTCCTAGGTATTTTATTCTCTTTGAAGCAATTGTGAATGGGAGTTCACTCATGATTTGGCTCTCTGTTTGTCTGTTATTGGTGTATAAGAATTCTTGTGATTTTTGCACATTGATTTTGTATCCTGAGACTTTGCTGAAGTTGCTTATCAGCTTAAGAAGATTTTGGGCTGAGAAGATGAGGTTTTCTAGATATACAAGCATGTCATCTGCAAACAGGGACAATTTGCCTTCCTCTTTTCCTAACTGAATACCCTTCATTTCCTTCTCCTGCCTGATTGCCCTGGCCAGAACTTCCAACACTATGTTGAATAGGAGTGGTGAGAGAGGGCATCCCTGTCTTGTGCCAGTTTTCAAAGGGAATGCTTCCAGTTTTTGCCCATTCAGTATGATATTGGCTGTGGGTTTGTCATAGATAGCTCTTATTATTTTGAGATATGTCCCATCAATACCCAATTTATTGAGAGTTTTTAGCATGAAGGGTTGCTGAATTTTGTCAAAGGCCTTTTCTGCATCTATTGAGATAATCATACGGTTTTTGTCATTGGTTCTGTTTATATGCTGTATTACGTTTATTGATTTGCATATGTTGAACCAGCCATGCATCCCAGGGATGAAGCCCACTTGATCATGGTGGTTAAACTTTTTGATGTGCTGCTGGATTCGGTTTGCCAGTATTTTATTGAGGATTTTTGCATCGATGTTCATTAGGGATATTGGTCTAAAATTCTCTTTTTTGGTTGTGTCTCTGCCAGGCTTTGGTATCAGGATGATGCTGGCCTCATAAAATGAGTTAGGGAGGATTCCCTCTTTTTCTATCGATTGGAATAGTTTCAGAATGAATGGTACCAGCTCCTCCTTGTACCTCTGGTAGAACTCGGCTGTGAATCCATCTGGTCCTGGACTTTTTTTGGTTGGTAAGCTATTAATTATTGCCTCAATTTCAGAGCCTGTTATTGGTCTATTCAGAGATTCAAATTCTTCCTTGTTTAGTCTTGGGAGGGTGTATGTGTTGAGGAGTTTATCCATTTCTTCTAGATTTTCTAGTTTATTTGCGTAGAGGTGTTTATAGCATTCTCTGATGGTAGTCTGTATTTCTGTGGGATCGATGGTGATATCCCCTTTATCATTTTTTATTGCATCTATTTGATTCTTCTCTCTTTTCTTCTTTATTAGTCTTGCTAGTGGTCTATCAATTTTGTTGATCTTTTCAAAAACCAGCTCCTGGATTCATTGATTTTTTTGAAGGGTTTTTTTTGTGTCTCTATCTCTTTCAGTTCTGCCCTGATCTTAGTTATTTCTTGCCTTCTCCTAGCTTTTGAATGTGTTTGCTCTTGCTTCTCTAGTTATTTTAATTGTGATGTTAGGGTGTCGATTTTAGATCTTTCCTGCTTTCTCTTGTGGGCATTTAGTGCTATAAATGTCCCTCTACACACTGCTTTGAATGTGTCCCAGAGATTCTGGTATGTTGTGTCTTTGTTCTCATTGGTTTCAAAGAACATCTTTATTTCTGCCTTAATATTGTTATTTTCTCAGTAGTCATTCAGAAGCAGGTTGTTCAATTTCCATGTAGTTGTGTGGTTTTGAGTAAGTTTCTTAATCCTGAGTTCTAATTTGATTGCCCTGTGATATGAGAGACAGTTTGTTGTGATTTCTATTCTTTTACATTAGCTGAGGAGTGTTTTACTACCAATTATGTGGTCAATTTTAGAATAAGTGTGAGGTGGTGCTGAGAAGAATGTATATTCTGTTGATTTCAGGTGGAGAGTTCTGTAGATGTCTATTAGGTCCTCATGGTGCAGAGCTGAGTTCAATTCCTGGATATCCTTGTTGACTTTCTGTCTCATTGATCTGTCTGATGTTGACAGTGGGGTGTTAAAGTCTCCCATTATTATTGTGTGGGAGTCTAAGTCTCTTTGTAGGTCTCTAAGGACTTGCTTTATGAATCTGGGTGCTCCTGTATTGGGTGCACATATATTTAGGATAGTTAGCTCTTCTTGTTGAATTGATCCCTTTCCCATTATGTAATGGCCTTCTTTGTCTCTTTTGATCTTTGTTGGTTTAAAGTCTGTTTAATCAGAGACTAGGATTGCAACCCCTGCCTCTTTTTGTTTTCCATTTGCTTAGGAGATCTTCCTCCATCCCTTTATTTTGAGCCTATGTGTGTCTCTGCATGTGAGATGGGTTTCCTGAATACAGCCCACTGATGGGTCTTGACTCTTTATCCAATTTGCCAGTCTGTGTCTTTTAATTGGAGCATTTAGCCCATTTACATGAAAGGTTAATATTGTTATGTGTGAATTTGATCCTGTCATTATGATGTTAGCTGGTTATTTTGCTGGTTAGTTGATGCAGTTTCTTCCAAGCCTTGATGGTCTTTACAATTTGGCATGTTTTTGCAGTGGCTGGTACCAGTTGTTCCTTTCCATGTTTAGTGCTTCCTTCAGGAGCTCTTTTAGGGCAGGTCTGGTGGTGACAAAATCTCTCAGCATTTGCTTATCTGTAAAGTATTTTATTTCTCCTTCACTTATGAAGCTTAGTTTGGCTGGATATGAAATTCTGGGTTGAAAATTCTTTTCTTTAAGAATGTTGAATATTGGCCCCTACTCTCTTTGGGCTTGTAGAGTTTCTGCCAAGAGATCAACTGTTAGTCTGATGGGCTTCACTTTGTGGGTAACCCAACCTTTCTCTCTGGTTGCCCTTGACATTTTTTCCTTCATTTCAACTTTGGTGAATCTGACAATTATGTGTCTTGAAGTTGCTCTTCTCGAGGAGTATCTTTGTGGTGTTCTCTGTATTTCCTGAATCTGAATATTGCCATTCCTTGCTAGACTGGGGAAGTTCTCCTGGATAATATCCTGCAGAGTGTTTTCCAACTTGGTTCCATTCTCCCCGTCACTTTCAGGTACACCAATCAGACGTAGATTTGGTCTTTTCATATCGTCCCATATTTCTTGGAGGCTTTGTTCATTTCTTTTTATTCTTTTTTCTCTTAACTTCTCTTCTTGCTTCATTTCATTCATTTGGTCTTCCATCACTGATACCCTTTCTTCCAGTTGATCGAATCGGCTACTGAGGCTTATGCATTCATCATGTAGTTCTCATGCCGTGGTTTTCAGCTCCATCAGGTCCTTTAAGGACTTCTCTTCATTGGTTATTCTAGTTAGCCATTCATCTAATCTTTTTTCAAGGTTTTTAACTTCTTTGCCATGGGTTTGAACTTCCTCCTTTAGCTCAGAATAGCTTGATCATCTGAAGCCTTCTTCTCTCAACTCGTCAAAGTCATTCTCCGTCCAGCTTTGTTCCATTGTTGGCGAGGAGCTGCATTCCTTTGGAGGAGGAGATGCACTCTGACTTGTAGAATTTCCAGTTTTTCTGCTCTGTTTTTTCCCCATCTTTGTAGTTTTATCTACCTTTGGTCTTTGATGATGGTGACGTACAGATGGGGTTTTGGTGTGGATGTCCTTTCTGTTTGTTAGTTTTTCTTCTAACAGTCAGGACCCTCAGCTGCAGGTCTGTTGGAGTTTGCTGGAGGTCCACTCCAGACCCTGTTTGCCTGGGTATCAGCAGCGGAGTCTGCAGAACAGCAGATATTGGTGAACAGCAAATGTTGCTGCCTGATCATTCCTCTGGAAGTTTTGTCTCAGAAGAGTACCCGGCCATGTGAGGTGTCAGTCTGCCCCTACTGGGGGATGCCTCCCAGTTAGGCTACTCGAGGGTCAGGGACTCACTTGAGGAGGCAGTCTATCCGTTCTCAGATCTCCAGCTGCATGCTGGGAGAACCACTACTCTCTTCAAAGCTGTCAGAGAGGGACATTTAAGTCTGCAGAGGTTTCTGCTGCCTTTTGTTTGGCTATGCCCTGCCCCCAGAGGTGGAATCAACTGAGGCAGGCAGGCCTCCTTGAGCTGTGGTGGGCTCCACCCAGTTCGAGCTTCCCAGCCACTTTGTTTACCTACTGAAGCCTTGGCAATGGCGGGCACCCCTCCCCCAGCCTCGCTGCCACCTTGCACTTTGATTTCAGACTGCTGTGCTGGCAATGAACAAGGCTCCGTGGGCATAGGACCCTCCGATCCAGGCACAGGATATAATCTCTTGGTGTGATGTTTGCTAAGACCGTTGGAAAAGTGCAGTATTAAGGTGGGAGTGACCTAATTTTCCAGGTGCCATCTGTCACCCCTTTCCTTGGCTAGGAATGGGAATTCCCTGACCCCTTACACTTCCCGGGTGAGGCGTTGCCTCGCCCTGCTTCGGCTCACACTCGGTGTGCTGCACCCACACTCCTGCACCCACTGTCCAACAATCACCAGTGAGATGAACCTGGTACCACCGTTGGAAATGCAGAAATCATTCGTCTTCTGCGTCACTCACGCTGGGAGCTATAGACTGGAGCTGTTCCTATTTGGCCATCTTGGCTCCCCACATGACTATATCAATTGATTGATTCTTTATTCTTCACATACAAAATAGAGCTAGTCACATTTTTTGGCCCAGAAAATATGAAAGAGAAATTAAAGAAAACTACAACTAGAAGATCTAATTAGAGTTCCAGAGAGCAAGAATAGAGAGTGTAGAAGAGGGGAAATACACTTAGGAATAATGACTAGGAATTTTCAGAGGTGATGAAACACATGAATACACAGATCTGAAAAACATAGCAAAAGTGTTTTGTTCATGAGATTGTGGTATACATAAAATAAGTGCTGGGAACTATGAAATGTGAAATAGACAAAGGAATTAGCAATGACACTACTCAAGAGGAAATATAAATTTTGTTCAATGATAGAGAATGCTTAATAGTAATTAGCACTGTCCATAAGTTTAAATAAATATCTGAAATTTGTCTAGGAGATTGCCTGTGATATTTTTTGATGAAAAAAAGTGTGATCAGTGGGCCATCTGAACCTTAGCACTGTAAAACTGTGTAATTGAAAAAAGCTGTAGCAACAATGGCCTGTAAATAACTGTCCTAGATGATTGACATTTTAGGGGGTTGGGATTATTTTGTGACACTTTTGTGAAAATTATGTATGATGAGAAAATCATATGTCCAAAATTAGAATACTGCAATAAATGCTGTTTAGTGAATTAATGGAAAGCCAAATGAATAATTTGATGGAAGTTTTTATTTTTCCCTCCATTATATTAAAATTGCATGGGAGCTTTTACTATTGGGCAATGTTTTCCTTAAAAAGTTATGTTATATATTCAGTTTCAGCTCTGACATACAAAAAGCTGTCACTCTTGTCCCCACAAGTAAAAAGATAAGCAAATTAACATAAATTTTCTTAGAGCCATCTTAAAATTGAAGTCCCAGGGCAAATTGTCACTCTGAAATATGGAGAGACAAGTCAATAGATAGAATCACAGCCAAGGTCAGCTTACCTGAAGCAGAAGCCACTGGACCCAGTGACTGGTAGGAACACTTAAATAGTAATTTTGATGATTTGCTAGAGGCTGCGTGTAAACTCAAACTAGTTTACATGCAGCCTCTAGTAAACTAGTTTGAATTCACAGCCTGGTTGCATATAGTTTGAGAATTAGAAATTTCTGGGAGCCCAGTCTCCCCACTTCTTTTCCTTTGAGTTAAAGAATTTAGCTCTCCAGGGGACTGATCCCCTGACTGAGAATTGAACCTAGGCCCCAGTGTTGGAAGTACCAAACCCTAACCACTAGATTACAAGGTGGAGTGGCCTTTGGGGGTCCAGTCTTATGCAGGTCTAGGGAAAGGAAAAGTAACTACTTTAAAGTGCCCAGAGCGTTCTCCATAATAAAGGCCTGCTCTCTAAATGAAACTACTTTACCAGAGCTTTATATGACTTGGAAGGAAAAACAATTAGCCAACTGCAGCATTTCTGTCTCCTGTAAGGAGAGAGAATAAAGGCTAAGAAATGCTGAACATCACAGCTTAGAGAGACTGACTAAACACTGAGATTTAATCATAAAATTACAGAATGCTTCCTGTCCGCAACATTTTACCATCACATCAACAGTGCTCTGTTATAAGAACAGTGGATTACAACTGAGAGAGCTGGAAGACACACAATCTATTGAAGGAGTTCTTAGTGAAATCCAAAGACAATAGGAGAAGAAACAGACAAGGGAGCTAGAAGAAACTGATGCATCTGGCAACTACACCTTGTATGGCATTGTTCTTAGCAAGACTAACATAGGTTCTCACACTAAAAGCCTATAATTACCTCAGTTCCTGTTACCCAATACATCCTGTGTGGCTTTCAAGAAAACATTTAAAAATATGGTAAGAGGGAAAAAAAAATCTGGAGAAGCAAAGCAAGAATCAGAACCCAATGTGAATATAACATTAATTCTGTAATTAGCAGAAAATGAATTTAAATAAAGATTAAAATGTTAAGGGCTCTAATAGAAAAAGTAGGCAACATGCAAGAACAGTGAACATTGTAGAGAAATGAAAACTCTGAAAGAGAATTGAAAGGAAATGCAAGAAATCAAAACTACTGTAATAGAAATGGCAGATGCCTTTGATGGACTTCTAGCTAGAGTGTGCACCACCAATTAAAAAAAAATCAGTGAGCTTCAAGATATGTTCATAAATACTTCCCAAACTGAAATGCAAAGACAAAAGAAAAATGAAGGCAAAAATTTAAAACACAATATCCTGAACTGTGGGACAATTACAAAATGTACAAATGCATGTAACAGGAATACCAGAAGGAAAATAAAAAGTTATTCATTGCTGGTGGGAGTGCAAAATGGTATAGTGATATTGGAAGAGTTTGGTGATTTCTTACAAAGCTAAACAGTCTTAACATATGATGCAGCAGTCCCATTCTTAGGTATTTACCTAATGAGTTTGAAAATTTATATCTACATATAAACATGCACATGAATGCATATAGCAGCTTTATTCATAATTGCCAAAAACTAGAAAGAAGCAACCAAGATACCTTTCAGTAGGTTGAATGGATTAACAAATACCCTATATATTACATGAAACAGAGTATTATTTGACAATAAGAAGAGATGATCTATTAAGCCACAAAAAGACATTGAAGAACCTTAAAAGCATATTGCTAAGTAAAAAAAAAAAATCAGTCTGAAAAGGCTGTATATAATATGATTCTGACTGTGACATTCTGGAAAAGACAATAATGTAGATAAAGTTAAAAAGGTCAGTGGTTGCCCAAGTTTTTAAAGAGAGAGAGTGTGGTGAATAGGTTAAGCACAGAGGTTTTCTAGGGCAGTGAGACATTCTGTATGAGATTGTAATGGTGGATACACAACATGCATTTGTGAAAAACATAGAACTGTACAACAAAAAGTGAACCTTAGTATAAATTATGAACTATACCTCATAATAATGTATCAATATATCAATATGTTCATTAATTGTGACTATGTACCACACTAATACAGGATGTTAGTAAGAGGGGAAATTGTGTGTATGTGGTAGGGAGTATATGGAGACTATATTATCTGCACACAGTTTCTGCAAATCCAAAACAATTCTTAAAATGAGTCTATTAAGCCTTTTTGCATAATTTCAAATTTATTTTAGATTTGGGGGTACAAGTGCACATTTGTTATATGAGTCTATTAATTTAAAATGTTATGTCATGTCATATAAAAATAATAATGTTCAACTAATTTTGGCTATGAAACCCGCATTTTTATATAGTTTCCATTTTATATTATTGGCTTAATATTAAGGTTCCTCAAAAAGTTTATGGAAAATACATATTATGGAAAAATGATGCACGGATTTTAATTTTTTTACACCAAAATAAATTCATATTAACTTCTTATATCATGACTGAACCCGATCGACTTTGAAGCACTAAGATAGATAAGACATCAGTTTGAAGAGTCCCGTATCAGAGCAACATAAATTTCGATAAAACTGAAGAACAAACATCACATTTATGATGAAGCTTGGGTGAAAGAATGGTGAAATAATTGATGCTTTATGAAAAGTTTATGGGATCAAAGCTCTAAAGAATTCACAGTTTACAAATGGAGAACTTTTGAAGAAGGAACAAGACAATGTTGATGATTAAGCTGTCAATGGTAGACCATCTAATATCAACTTGTGAGAAAAAAATTCATCTTGTTTATGTCCTGATTGAAGAGGACTAATGATTAACAGGGGAAACAATAGCCAACACTGTAGACACCTTAATTGGTTCAGTTTATACAATCCTGACTGAAAAATTAAAGTTGAGCACATTTTCTACTCAATAGTTGCCAAATCATCATGTCCAGATCAGTTGCAGATGAGAGCAGAGCTTTCAAGGGAAATGGTAAACAAGTGAGACCCAGGTTCTGAAGAATTTCTTGGAAGAACTATGATAGAAGATGAAACATGGCTTTACCAGTATGATCCTGAAGTCAAAGCACAATCAGAGCAGTGGCTATCAACAGGTAAAAGTGGTTCAGTTAAAGCAAAAGTGAACCAGTCAAGAGCAAAGATCATGCAACAGTTTTTTGGAATATGCAAGGAATATTGTTTGATGACTTTCTGGAGGGCCAAAGAGTAATAAAAGTTGCTTATTGTGAGGGTGTCTTGATAGCCAAAGCTTTAATAAAGAGATGCCTGGGAAAGTTTCACCAGAGAGGAGTTCTCCACCATCACAGCACTCCTGCTCATTCCTTTCATCTAACAAGGGCAATTTTGTGAGTTTCTGTAAAAAATCATTAGGCATTCACCATACAGTCCTGATCTGGCTCATTCTGACTTGTTTATGTTTCCTAATGAAAAAAATCTTTGAAAGGCACCCATTTTTCTTCAGTTAATAACGTAAAAAAGACTGCATTGACATGGTTACATTCCTAAGACCCTCAGTTTTTTAAGGATGGGCTAAATGACTGATATCATTGCTTACAAAAGTGTCTTAAACTTGATAGAGCTTATGTTGAGAAATTCAGCTTATGTTTGTATTTTTGTCTTTAAATTTTATTTTCCACAAACTTTTTGAAGTCTCCTCATATTCTTGTGTGATACTGCAATGGCATAGTTTAATATTTGAATTTAGATCTAAAACACAACTCTGAAGTATTGTTGAATTTGATTACAATATTGCTCAAATGAACACTTCAAATTAGAAAAAAAAATCTGTTATCTAAATAACCATGTACATATATATATATATATTTACATGCACAAAGAGAGTAAATCACATTGTTTCCAAATATTAATAATGCCTTCAAGAATTAGCATTGACTATATGAGTTTCCAAAATTAATAAATATGAGCATCCTTTGTTAATGCTCTTTGGTAATATAAAAATCCATTTCATTTTTACTATGATGATGGTTCTAATTTTACCAAAGATTTGCTTGACTTCTCTATGATGATAAGTTAACCACCCATTAAAGTGTTACATAACTGAGGTTCTTCTCTTTTCTGAGTTCTTTCCACCACTAATCTAGTTAGTGTTTTATTCTTAATTTTAGTTTTACTGATACTATCTTGACTTCGAGATTCATATTAGCCATTCATTTCTCAGAGGATCAAATGAAAAGGTAAACACTTACTTATAAAGTGCATGACCATAGCTCAAGTGAATTTTATGTACCACAAGGAGGGACTCACCCATTTGCTGGTTTCGAAGATAATTTCATTACTTCATGTGCAAATAAAGTAACATTTCTAAAATTATTAAATAAATTGTTGATTATTTTCTGTATGCTTTTATGATTTCAAAGCAAATAAAGTTTTCACCTAAATATCTTTTCAGTGTTTTAAAAGTAATACAACAAGGCATCTTTTACATAATTATAGACAATGAACATAAATGTACTCGCATCCTTATGATCAATTTTATTGAGTGAACTAATAACAACAGACTCATGAGTATTTTGAAGTTAAAGGAGTAAATTTTTGGCTGAAAGTATTAGTCTATATGTAGCAATATTTTAATTTATTCATTTGTTTCATCAGTCATTAAGACTAATTTACTGAATCTACTATATATTAGGCACAAAATGTGGTATAGATACAGAATACTTTGTCATCATACAATGCTCTTTTGGAAAGTTATTGTTTATTTTATTTATTGTACCATTTGAAGTATAAATTAATCCTTGAGATTTTTAAGTACATCCAGTATTTGGGGAAAATTTTAATATTCTAAAAAGTTATGCATGTTATTCTATACTAAATATCACAAATACGTCATAAAAATGAGTTATTTAAAAAGTTCCATTATAAATAAATAAAAAAAATTGGCACATAACTTCACCCTTCAGAAAAGAATGAAAAGGAATCATGTGGATAGTAGATACTAAATATGTTGACAGAGAAAGAGAGGGACTCAGAGGCTGATTGAGAACAGCTATGAAGAGGGGCAATTGGCTTCTTGATTTTCTCCATCTTGGAGTTATTTTAACATTCTATTATATCTAAGTATCTTGTTGCACCTTGGCCTACTGCCTAAAATGAGCATATAGGTGTACACATTTAACCAGTACATAATTTAGATCTGTTGGAAATTCTTCCTATGCAAGTTCCTGTTCTTTATTTTCTTTAACATCTTTGTACCTAAGTTAACTTATATCCTTTTATTATTATTTTGTCATCTTAATCTATAATTTATTTTTCCCATTATAGAAGCTATCTCCACTAAATAGTACCAATTTGAAACATAGAAAAAAATAGAAAAAAAGTGAGATCTGCCATATATAGTTTTATTCCTAGACATAATCACAGGTAGTAGCTTGACATCCCATCTATTTTTAAAATTTAATTGAAATGCATTTTATGAGGTTTTCCTCCTAGAAGCCTTCCCTGGTTCTTTGATTTAAAATTGTTTTCACACAGTAGTTTCCAAGGCAGCTTGCAACTTCCCCCTTCTAGGACTTAAAACATTTCCGTTAAATATCTGTTTAATTGCCTGCATGCAGCCTCCCACTCCCACACAAACCTAGCTAGGTTGTAGGCTCTTAAAAAACAAGAACTCTCTGTCTTAACCATTACTGTATTCTAGCAACTAACAAAGTACTGTGCACATAGTAGGATCAATAAATATTTGTTCATACAGGACTAATTATTATAAAAGTGTATATTTTCCTTTTGCAATTAACACAGTAGCATAAGTATTTCTCCATATTACAGTATTTACTCTTTAAGTATTTTTTATGTGGCTCACCATCTGTTCATTGCATAAAAATCAATTTCAAGATTGTTGGACTCTTTGACTTATGTTTATCACCACTATAAACGAGGGTTCTTAGCAAGACAATTTCCCACATCAGTTCCTACTTCCTCTTCACTTCTATAAACTGTAACTAAATCTTTGTAAAACAGACAGAAGCAAAGTCTTAAAGACTAATGAGCATGGCAAATCTAATGAAAAAAATCCTAAAACTTTTTTTATGCCTGTTGGTTTATCTTGTAATTTAATGGCATCACAGTAAGCATTAAGGGACCCTCTTCCTTCTTTTTTAAAAATGTGACTTCTCTTATTCCAATTACATTTAAAAACCCTTTTCTCAATTCAACACTACATTTTACATAAAAGCAATAAACCGGGCATGAAGAAAATTTCTACATTTAATTTTGTTATATCTGTTATTTTAATATCTGAGGATGATCACATGTTCATTCGCTAATATGATTAATATGATTACTAGAGTGTTATGTATGGTACTGAGGCTATAGTTTAGTGGGATGAACAGCCATGTAAACCAAAACTTATTACACACTTCCAAATAAGGGCCATTAACAAAATATGTAAAATATGTAAAGCTAAAAGATCTTTATTTTCTGTGTTTGAGATTTCATTTTAGGGAATGCTATCCAAGAAGCTTCTTCAACAGGTGGCTAATGGGCGAATACTTAGAGAATCTGCTTGATGTGTAAGGGCAGGTTTATCATATTTAAAAAATGTGTATACTTAAAGTATATGGTAAGAACAATATTGTTACCTTTCTGAAAGCAATAAACAGTATTTCATCACATTTATTTTGTATAGATTAGATGAGGGAGAATTTGAATTAACAGTTAGAACTCTATATTCTTAATATATCAAAATATCTCAAAACCAAGTTATCAGTTTAGATAACAAACTATCAAGTGTGCAAATATATGTAAGTATTGTCTCTTGACTCATTTTTAAAGAGCTGTTTGGAAGCTTAACGAATTGCTAAGCAATAATAAATTACATATCAAAAAGGGACTTCTGTATACCTTGGGGAAGACTAAAGTTTATATTGTCATCATTGTCTGGCAAAGCATGAATAAGTTTAAAACACATTTTTGTATAGTAGAATGATATATCTTTCAGCTGGGAGTTTGGGGTCTTTTATGTAAATCTTTTTACCTGAGTATATCTGAAATTTCCTGTTAGAATCATCTTCAAAGTAAGAACAGATCAAAGTGTCAAGGTGCTAGATCAAAGGCAATGCCTTTTAAAAACTCTTATTTTTGCTGTAATTCAAAGAAAGTTAGTAAATATTATCATCTCAACATCATTATAGGGAATAAAAACTTAACATGGGCCCTTATATGCTTACCTTGAACAGCAAGAGGACCTTGTAAAATAAAAAATAGAAAAGTGAGAGACTACATTATTTCATACACTGAACAACATAGCAACAAATGTTAGTGCCATCAAAAGCAAATAAAGGTTTCACAAGTGTTTCCACTTCGTGCATACCTCCAGCTTAGCAGTTGTTACATTGAACTGTGGTGATATGCTTCTATTTTGTTTTTCTTACTGTACTGTAAACCTCTAAAGGAAGGACAATGTCTTATTTATTCTTGTTTCATTAGCCCTAGAACAAATTATAGCCTCACAATAGTGCCTTAAGAAATGCTTAAACAACTGAAATAATAATAATAATAATAAGCCCTTTGATAATGGGGTGTTTTAAAATAGCTGTGACATGGACAAGATAGAATAGTCTTGTGAGTAATTTTGTCATATGTAAAGCCTAAAAGAAGTTGTAAATGGACTAATCAGATAACATTTACTCTGGGATATTTTTTTCTTTCACTTAAACCGTTACATATGTTTACCTTAGAATATAAAAACAACTCAAAGCAATGCTGTCATATTAAGACATGAAGCTTACTTTAGCATTTAGTTTTCTTTAAAAATGCAGTCATATTTCACTAATATGATGGAATTTATAAATTGAAGTTAGCCATTGGTAATATTTTAATGAATTCTACAAAGCTCTAAATAAAACAGATGCCGCTATAGGAGCATGCTTTGTATTTTTACATCATTTGTAGGGAACCTGAGCAAAATAGCCAGGTTACGGATCTTACCAAGGGACCACAACGTCTAATCAAGAAAGCAGCTTCCTTGTGCTCCAAAAGATCAAAGCCTCAACTAAGGAAAAAAAAAATACCTCAGAAAATAACCATTATAAGACTGATACAAAAACTCAGTTGTCAAAGTACACACTTATTGCATATGCTCACTATATAAAATGTTGTCCAAGATTGTAGTATTCAAGATCAACTGTAAATTCAGAAATTCAAGACAGATGGAAAAAATCCTGCCATTTGCAATAACATGGATGAAACTGATGGACATTGGGCTAAGTGCAATAAGCTAGACACACAAAAGAGTACTGCATCATCCCACTTAAATGTGGAATCTAAAAAAGTCAAAGACATAGATGCGAGTGTAGAACTGTAGTTACCAGAGGCGAGGAGGTGGGAAAAAAATTGAAACATGGGCAAAGGGCACAAATGCAGTTACGTAGGATGAAGTGTAGAGATTCAATGCACAGCATGATGACTACAGTCAGTAATAAATACTGTATTGCACATTAGAAATTTGCTAAGAAAGTAGATTTTGGTCGGGCGCCGTGGCTCACGCCTGTAATCCCAGCACTTCGGGAGGCCGAGGCGGGCAGATCACGAGCTCAGGAGATCGAGACCATCCTGGCTAACACGGTGAAACCCAGTCTGTACTAAAAATACTAAAAAAAAAATTAGCCAGGCGTGGTGGCGGGCGCTTGTAGTCTCAGCTACTCGGGAGGCTGAGGCAGGAGAATGGCGTGAACCCGGGAGGTGGAGCTTACAGTGAGCCAAGATCGTGCCACTGCACTCCGGCCTGGGCGACAGAGCAAGACTCCGTCTCAAAAAAAAAAAAAAAAAAAAAAAAAAAGGAGATTTCATGTGCTCTTGCCACAAAAAAAGAAAGAAAATGGTAACTGTGTGAGGAGATGGATATGTTAATTTGCATGACTGTAGTAATCATTTCACTATGTATATGAATGTATATTAAAACGTCATGTTAAACTTCTAAAATACGTATAATTATTTAAAAATAATTTTCAAAAAGAGAGAGATAAGATAGAATGACAAAAAGTTGATAGATCCAGAGAAATAATGGCTCAGAAAATGTTGATAAAATCCTTTCCTATATTCTCCAAATGAAAAGATCTTTAAAAGAGTAGATCTTTGTGAAGCTATTAAGGAAAATGAAAAATGGTTTGTAAAATTTGAATTTTGAGGCTATTGGGAACTCTGAGGAGCAGGAGAGAATGTGGGCAGATGAGACTGAGCAAAAGATGGGAAACAAGAACTTATTAAGTACCTGCTGTGAGACATTAGTTGGAAAATTAGCTCTATTGGTTATGGCACAATGTTAATGAGCCCAAGGTTGAGTGTTCCCTATTGACTTTGGGATGGGTTAGGTGTGCTGTTCAGTGGCCTCTGAATCCAAGAAAGCCTTGGCAAGCTGTTTACATGTGTTGCTGGGGCTCAGGGTACAGAAATGATTGTGGGAACTCCATAACTCATCATTTCTGCTGTATGCATACTCTCAAGCCGTGCACATTCCAGTGGCTATTGAAGCATCATTTGGCTCTCTCTCTCTCTCTCTCTCTATATATATATGTAAACAAAAATGAGATTTCTTCTTTTTACAGTTATTTTCTTGATATTCTCTTTTGATGCTATTATTGGAGAACGTGGTGACAGTTCAGTGAAGTATTGGATATTATGTATAAGAAATCATAAACAGTTTCATATACTTTAATGTAACAATTTATCTTCTGAAAATTTAGCTTTGAAATAATTTGATAACTAAAAGCTCATATCTATAAAAATAAATTGTAGAGTTATTTATGTTAGGTAAAAATCAAATACAAGCTAAATAAAATGTCCAATCATAGAAGAATACCTCCACAATTTTAGATCATTACTGTATATAATGTTATTCATGAATAAAATAAATATAATTATGGCAACTGAAAAAGAATATAGGAAAAACTTAGAACACTGGAAGAAAAAAGCAGCATAAAATGTGAAATACATTATGAATACAACTTTTGAATATTTTAATATGAGTACTACAATTGAAATGCACACACATGCACTGACACACACACACACAGAAACAGAAAAATGTAAGAACCTGGTTAAGAAAGAGAAGTTGGATTAAGTGGGGACAGGCAGTATAGATGAGTGCTCATTTCTGCAGATTCTCCAGTCACATTGGCATGGTCTGGATTTTCACTCCTCCATTTACTACCTATGTGATCATGAGCAAGTTATTGCAACATTCTGTACCTCAGTATGCTCATCTTTGAATATGGAATCATAATGCTCCTAGACTCACAAAGATGTTTCATGGCTGGACATGGTGCCTCACGACTGTAATCTCAGCACTTTGGGAGGCCGAGGCAGGCGGATCACAAGGTCAAGAGATAGAGACCATCCTGGTCAACATGGTGAAACCCCGTCTCTTTTAAAAATACAAAAATTCACTGGGTGTGGTGGTGGACACCGGTAGTTCCAGCTACTCAGGAGGCTGAAGCAGGAAAATCGCTTGAACCTGGGAGGCGGAGGTTGCAGTGAGCAGAGATTGTGCCACTGCACTCCGGCCTGGCGTCAGAGTGAGAGACTCCATCTCAAAAATAAATAAATAAATAAAAGATGTTTCACAATTGAATGAGATGATATATGCAAAGACTCTGACCATATATTGGTACTCAATAAATATGTATTGTTATTAGAACAGTGATCATAGTAATTATTTTTATCATTAGTCATTTTGTATTTTTCCAGTTTTCATTTTTTAATATTAATAATGATAGCAGGAAACATTTAAATGTTTACCTTTTGACAGGCAGGGGTCAAAAATATTTACCTCAAAACCAAGTATACCTGAGTTTGAGAGCAGCTCTGTAATTTTCTAGTTTTGTAGTATCAGAAATCTTAGCCATCTTCCCTGTTAGTTCCACTTTCTATAAACAACCCACTCATGGGGTGTTGCACAGATTAATATATGATGAGGCTTATAAAGCACTTAGAAATTATTCAATAAAAGGCAATTATTTCACTTACATTTTACAATTCCAAAAGATAGTTACATACAGGATCAACCTTATGTATTGCAGTTAAGGAAACTAAGATTTGGAAGTCAAGAGCCTATCCCAGCCACGCTGCTAATGAGAGGCTGAATCAGGATTTTAACTCCTAATTGATCCAGTTTACTATTGCTATTACTATTTGTAAATAACCATTTGCTATAGCCACATCAATTTCAGAAAAATAAAGCAGTAAATAAAAGGCTGGAGTCACAGCCCTTTGAATCCTGGCCTAAGGGGAGGGGATAATGTCGTGGGTGAGGGGTTAATGGAAATCCTTTGAGGTTTTCACAATTCCCATCCTTTTTTTTGCTCTCACTTGGGTCCCCTGGCTTGTGGTGCCATGTAATGTCCTGGCTCTGCCATCAAGCAAGCTGCTGCAGTGCTTGCTTACCCTCACTGCACTGTTTCTTGTATTTCTTCTTCTTCATGCCTCTCGACTCACATTCACATGGCCACGTTTGGGGTAATGTACTCTGACACACCTGAGATATCCGGTCAGCTTGAGACATTGGATGACTTTCTTCCTTATTTGCTCCTTCTCCAGCTGAGGAGGCATCAAACTGCTCAGATTCCTAGTCCCTTTCCTGGACTGGAACTCCTCACCCCATCCTCCCAAACCTGTAATCCCCCGAGAGTCTGGGTGTGAGGAGAAATGGGTGATTGAGACACTCCACCACTAACTGGTGTCATGGGCGGAAGGAGAGAGAACTTCACGACATGCCTCTGCAAGGTGACTTTGTGTAAGAAAATGATCAAGTAAATAGCAGTTTCTTGTAATGTAGCATAAAAAGACACATGACATTTAAATAAAAATGTTGTTAGTATCTTAGCTTGTTTCAATAAATGTTAAGCAGAAGTATATTTATTCAGATATTTTCTCCTCTCATATGTTTTGAATCTACAGTCAAATGTTTTTCCTTTATATTCAGTTTCCCATACCTTTTCCATTTGGAATCGTGTCAATCAGTTTTGCAGCTAAAGACAGTGACATGCTGAAAGAAGGTGAACACTACACGATCTGGTGTCTGCTTAAGTTTGGTGTTTAATGCTCTAAAAATTTGGATAAATTAGTTTTTAAAAAGCTGGTAGTAAAAGCCTCATAAAAATTAATCTCAGTTAATAGTATTGTAGGGAATCCATGTTGCCAGAGGAGGATAGTACTTAAATCACAAAATCTTGGCTTGAGAAGGAACCAGTTTTCTTATTTGAGGGTGTGTGTGTGTGTGTGTGTGTGTGTGTGTGTGTGTGTGTGTGTGTTCATCTTCTTGATGTTTGTGAACCTGTTCTTGGAACTCACTTTCTTCCCATAATTTCATGAGCCGTAATGCAATGATTTATCTTTTTTCCTTTCATTCATGAAAGGTCTTTTTTTTTCCTTTTTGCTTATATATATTCTTTTCTGTTCCTGCACTACTCAGTTCCCACCTCTTGTTTTGAGACTGTATTCCCTGCCCTGTATAGTTCATGACTGTAAAAATACCAAAATCTTCATCCCAATCTCTGAATTCTCCCACGTAAAACAGTGTCAAATCTCCAAATATCTACTATAACTGAGTTCTTCATGGTTACCTGAAACTTAACATTGTCAAAACAAAATTCATTAATTTCTCTCCACATCAACTTTATGAATACTTTCATGTCATCACATTTATATCCATATATGCAAAATATCTATATGTTCTAGGCTTATGTATCAGTAGAAACTGAGGCCTACTGCCAACAGCTACATGTGAGGGCTTGGAAGAAGATACCATGATTCTAGTTAAGCCTTTTGATAACGGCAGCTCCAGCAGATAGCTTGTTTGCAGCTTTATAAGAGACCTACCACTAGAGACAAGTAGCTAAGCTTCTTCCAAATTCCTGACCTGCAGAATCTGTGTGAGATAATGAATGTTTTTTAAGCTAAGTTTTAGGATAAATTTTTGTGTATCAGAAGATAACTAATGCAATAACTTTCTAATATAAATAGCATATCCATGTGATTAAACTGTTTTTTAACATAAAAAGGATGGAGAAGGACCCAGCAGAGCTTTGCTGGAGTTGTGCCTTCCTGAGAAGTCAGCCTTGGGGTAGAAAAAGGACTTGGTGGTCCTGGAAGCATGGATAAACTATCCTTGAGTTTCTGTTGGAAATCATAAAGGATTTGAGTCATGAAGATGGTTAAAAGTCATCTAAATTAAAACTTTCACCTAAAGCAGCCATCTTCTCTCCAGTCTTGACAAATAACTGAAAGGATCTGAAAAGAAGAGATTCACTTAGGAGGGTTGAAAATTATATGGTGGCTATAGTGAGGACCCAAGTCATAGCTCAGGCTCTGGTGAAAGAAAGTGAGAAATCGCTCCTTTATCTTTTAATCTTCTAATTATAAAACATGAATAGACAAACTTTTGCTACACAGATGGCAAATCTGGCAATGCTGCTGGCACTATGCATGAAATAGTTGGTTTACAGGATGTTTTCTACTCTAAAACAAAATATTCTTGCAGTGTTTCATGTTCAAGAGTGTATTCATCAAATTCCAAAGAGTTTTGGCCTGACTTCAGATAACAGGTAAGCCGACATCAAAGAAAGCAAGAGTTCCTCAGAAACAGACTTAGCTGATAAACTGGAAGCATATGCTCAGGATCATGCCACTTTGCAGAATCAAGAGAAGACTAAAGCAGCAGCAGTCTCCACGGAAGTTTCAGCTGAGATAACAACATCATTAGCAGTAGTTTTCTGCAGCTTATTACTGGCTTTAAGCGTGCACTCATAGGATGTGCTCAGAAAGTGTGATGGTATATGTTCCTGTGAAGACTGAAGTCGATCTACCATAGTCTTCTGGACTTCTGGAAATAGGAAATTTGCAAATTGCAATGCCCTATTAAGATATGAATTTTTGAAAATTAACTGCAGTTCAGTTTTCTGATGTAATATATGTGCTCCTTTCATCACACTGGTTTATGAACTGACAGTGAGGAACAACTTGTCTACTCGAAAAGTATTCAACATGAGTATACAAGTTAGAAAGCTTTCCTAGTGGAACAATTTAATGTGTAAAGGAATATCAGAGGCTGGGTAATTTATAAGGAAAAGAAGTTTATTTGGCTCATGGTTCTGCAGGTTGTATAAGCATGGCACCAGCATCTGCTTAGTTTCTGGTGAGGCCTCAGTAAGCTTTTACTCATGGCAGAAGATGAACAGGGGCAGTCATGTCACATGGTGAGAGAGGGAGCAAGAGTGACAGGGAGGAGGTGCCAGACTCTTTAAGAATTAAATCTCCTGGTAACTAAAAGAATAAAATCTCATTACAGAGAACTAATTACCACAATGGGGGCACCAAGCCATTCATGAGGGATCCACCCTCTTGATTCAAATACCTCCCACCAGGCCCCACCTCCAATATTGGGGATCACATTTCAACATGTGATTTGGAGGGGAAAAATATCCAAACTGTATAAGGTACCAAATGCTTCTGCCTAATATTTCAAAAAGTTTTCCAAAAGTGTATAGGACTTTGATCTTTGAATGAGAGTAGAAGTGGCTGACAAGATGCAATATGTCAAACACGAGTAGCAATGGCAAAAACTATAATTTACACTCATGCAAAATATAAAACAAAGATAAGAGTGGAACCACATGGGAGGCCCATTAACTCATCATTTTGGTTGATTTGAGGTATAAGTCATAGATTCAACATATCTGTTATTAAGAAGAAAAAGGCTAGATATTTTTATACATTTATTTGGTAAGATATAAGGAGTAGACCAGAGTAAGAAATGGTTCAAACAATAAAGGATATTGAAAAATATAGACTCATTAAATCTATAATACGTGTTGCACTATTAGAAAGGTGCTGGCTGATGGACTTCTAATGATTGAGATCAATAATCTGATTGGTGTTGTTATTATGCACTTTGCCCTTATATTTTCTCTCTTGGCTTCTATGATATTAACAAAATTGAAATTACTCCACCCAGAAGTTATACGAAACTTCCTTTTGAGTGTTTTGAAAACTTTAGAGAAACTGAGTCCATTACTTAACCAGTAAAACTGTTTTTAAAAATAAGTTATAAATCAGAGATAGCATACAGAAATGATAATAAAAGAGGTAGATTTTATGAAGCCACATTTAGTATGCATGGCCACAGCAACTTGAATTATTCATTGTCTCTTAAGGATATATTTTGATGGATGGGAAGGCAATATTGATCAGTGGGTAGAAGGTGAGGCCCTGACCTCTATCCTGTAAGGTGGTATCAATTAACTAGATATCAACTACAGCCTTGAGTAAAGTACACACAGATTCCTCAAAACAGAAAAAAAAAAATCTAATCCCAGCAATGCAAAGGATATGAGATAAAAGTTACATTATATCTAAGGAGTCACTAGGAGAGAATTATAATAAAGGCACTTCTGATCAGGAAAGCAGTGGCTCTGCCAATTTCTACATTTAAAAAAGGCCCATCCACTGGCTCATAAAAAGCTTCAGAGGGGAATTTTACACAAAACAAATTTATTACCAACCCAACTGTACCATGGCCTAACATTCAACAGAGTGTTGAGATTTGTTCTAGATTTGTCAGGTGGCTGAGGAAACTATTTTAGTCAACATAGTGGAAGTGCCACTGTATGAAGACAGACCATTTTTCTATATTTGAAGTCTTCAAAGAAGTTTTAGTGCTTTTTCACTTCGCATTTATGTATTTTGTTAATGAGAACCAAAAATTTAATTCTTTGGTTAAATTATTAGTAATTGTGGCACTCTAAGGGTTAAAAGAAAATTAAAAATGGGCTTAGCTGGCAGGAACAGAAACAGGGATAGAGGACAGCGAATGTTCTGAGAAACTGGGCCAACTGTAAATGGCTCACTTGCAACCAAACATTAAACCCAAGTGCTCAGCTCATGGCTCACCTATGCCGGGTCCGTCCTGCAGACCCTGGTAGAGAGAAGGATGAAAGGAGTACTCAGACACAGGTATGCAGTGTAACAGCAGCTAGGGGGCTGCCGGCACTAGTGGCTGAAGAAAAGAGCAGCCTCGAACAGCTGGAGCTGCTTATTCAATACACACATAATGCTGAAAGCCTGGAGCAAACACAATCTGTGGGTAATTAACATTATCGTTGCCCCTTTCAGGGAGCAGTCACACATGTGGATGCTCAAAGGTCGTTTTCTGGACAACAAAAGTAAACAAGCCTATTTAAGATAAATCCCCCTACACTCCCTTGTACCTATTCCTCGCCCTCTGCCTCAGGGTAGGAGAACAGCTGCCTTCAGCTTATTCTCCCCCGAAGCTATGCAGAGTCTTCCAACCTTTCAGAAGGCCTGCTCCTTTCCCTATAGCTTCTCCCACCACTCTGACTGATCCCCCACACACCTGCACCCAAGCATCCTGTTTCAAGCATTTAGCCCAAGCAGCATGACCCTTTAAAAACTCCTCTAGTCTCCACTTCATCGCAGACTTCCCTCTGCTGTTTTGCCCATTGCTCTCTTGCAATATATCTCCCCTTTCTCTAATATATCTGCCTTTCTAAACTTATGACTGTCTTGGTAAGTTCTTTTACCACCCATGCTGGCCTCAGGCAGTAATTGACCATGAAATTTTGGTGACCTGTACAGGAAAACTCTCTCCCTGCAGGAGACTCTCTCCCCTCTTCCTTTCTGTCTTCCCACTCAGGATCCTCTGTGGACAGCACCCAAGATGGAAACAACTGACAGTCTACGGCCAGGGCTATACTCTGGTGAAACTGAAGGGTGTCTGCATGGAAGTGTCTGACTACCACCATCCACTCAGGTGAGGGACCTAAGTTCATTTTCTTTTTTCAGACTTCCAGCAGCCGACCTCTAGTAGCACTCTGGTAACTAGTGGTATCTGGCCAGGGAAGCTTCCTGGTGTTGCCTGAAGGCCAAAGGGCAAACATCTGGCTGCCTTCCAGAAGGGAAAAATGTTGTTTCCTATCCTTTCTGGTCAGAGGTCTCCAATCCCTGCATGTTGCAGAATTAGCAGCAGCGGCTCCTCTAGGGCAAATCCACACACATTTTGGGTGACATAAACCCTCTCTTCCTCTTACTCTAATTCTCACATAAAGGCAGCCAGACCTCCAGCTCCAAGTGTTCCCAAATCAGGCGATTGCCAGTGGCCTCAGAGTGATGAGTCTCCCCATTCCCATCCCTTCTCCTGGGGCTGGTTCCAGGCTGAGTTCTCCCTTCATCTTTATACCTCCTGCCTGGACAGGCCATCTAGTGTAAGGCCCCAGCGGTATTATCCCCAGTGCTGGGAGGTCTTTCCAAATAGGTGCAATACCCCTCTAGGAAGGACATCTCAGAAGTACCCCAGTGGACTTGAGTGGTATCCTTTCCCCTGTCAGGATGCCTTGAGAGAAAGTACGCTTCATGTCCCCAGCAGATATCAGCCTCCAGTGGCTCATCATTTTCCAGTCCCAGCATGGGGCAAACTTTGTGTATTCCTTCAGACTCACCTCTGTGTTGCATCCTAAAACATTGAGACAAATTTCACCCTCAGACTCTCAAGAAGAATTGCCTAATTTTCTTGTGTAATGTGGTTTGGTCTGTTGATAAACTCTCAAATCAATTAGCCTAGACTCTGAATGGGACTTTGGATTTTAATACTTTTTGCAACTCAATCTGTGTTGTCAAAATTCCTCCAACTGGCCTGAGGTTCTTTTTATCCAGGCTTTTATGTCCCTGGGGTTGGGACCCAGACCTTCAAGGAAACTGTTGAATGTGCCTAGAAAAGTTCTTACTTCTCCTGACTCCAGACATTTTAGATGAACTCTCTTTCATGCTCCCATGGTCAAGATACTCCCCACCTTCCTCCTCTTCCTCCTCCCCAACAGTGTATCTACTCCTATGCCTTCCCCTCCTTCACTCCACCTTCTACCTCCTTCTCTCTGCCTCTCCGCTACCTGGAACCTTTTTCTCCCCTCATATACTGGATAGGGAGCCATTTATTTTCCCACTTCACCCCCAGGAAAAATTTTGCCACTCTGAGAAGTGGCAAACCACTTTAAAAACAATCGGAATCCATGTTCCTTTCCCATTTTGGACTTCTATCAGATACAAGGTAAACTTGGCTCCTTTAGGACCAAGGCCAGGACCCTTCTCGCTTCATAAAAGAATTCAGAGTACATTTTGTTTTCTCTGATCTCATTTGTCTGGACGTTTATATTATCTTTACCAACTGTTGTACTCATGAGGAAAGGTCCCACATTTTGTCTCTAGCTCAATGGTGGAAAGATGAAGTTCATGACCAGAGCCCTTAGGATTCTGGCCTGGGGAGAACAGCAGTTCCTGATGTTGATTCTAGATGGAGCTACCAAGAGGGAAACACTGGCAGGGAATGCCATAATCATATAATTACTTGTTTAACTGAAGGCATGAAAAAGGCTGCCATAAAACTGGTCAACTAAGCCAAACTAAGAGAGGTAACACACAGGTCAAATGAAAACCTAGCTCTATTTCACTCCAAGCTGGCTGGAGCCAAGAGGAAATATACTAATGTGGACCCCAAAAGCCTAGAAAGCCTAGCTATTTTGGCTGTTTTTTTTTGTTTGTTTGTTTGTTTGTTTCATCAGCCAGGCGTCTCCAAATATTAGACACAAACTCCAGAAACTACACCAAAGACTTACAAACACCATTTCCCATCTTGCTGGACATGGTCTTCAAGGTCTTTAATAATGGGAGGAAATATCACAGTCTGAATGGGATAGGAAGGATTGAGAAAGAGATGAGTGGCAGGCTCACTACCTGGCTGCTGACATTGCAAACTCTCTGCCTGTATTAAGGGCCCCCGGCCAGCCATCAGCGTGGAGCCTTATGGGCACAAAGGAGTTCACTATCTGCTATTGCTGTAATCAGCCAGGGCATATCAGCCAGAATTGCCAAAAGCCTCCTCAACCATCTCTTATTTACTGCAAATAAGTTGGGCATTGGAAATGGATTTCCTCTCTCTTCCTCATGTAGAAGGGTCATCCCACAACCAGAAACCCAGTTTGGGAGCCAGTTTGGAAGAACAGCAATGGCAAATGCCCCTAACTCTGTTCCTCAACTGTGAGGAAGCTGATGGAACTGAGAAAGCAGAAAGAGATGACTGACAGGGCTCAGAGGCCATCCAGGCCCCTTATTTACCATTTCTATGGCTGAGCCTCTGGTAACCCTAAATAAAGCAGGGAATAAGATTGAGTTTTTACTTGACACAGGAGCTACTTATTCAGCCCTAACTAGTTTTTCTGGACTTACCTTTCTGTCCTTGATCCTTCTCACCAGCATAGATGGCAGACCAAGCAGTGATGCTTTATCTCCCCTTAGTATGCACCCTGGGGAAAAAATGTTTTCAGTTACTCTTTCCAGGTTCTACCAAGCTACTGTCCTATCCCATTGCTTGGGACATAACAACAAACTCCAAACTAGCTTTAAATTCCCTGAGCATGCCTGCTCAATATTGGTATTACTAGCTCCTCCCACCAAATGCCCCAATGTCCTAAAATCCTCCATTTTACAAGTTCCTCCAGAGATACGGAATATCTCCACTCCAGAAAGTTCTTTGTTTGCAGACTCTGTAAAAATTCATCTAAATACCTAATATTTTCCCTAGGATCCCACAACATGCCTTAAATCTTGAAGCCCAAATGGGCCTACAGACTCTAATAGAAAAATTCTTGGTCAGGGGGTTATTAAGTCTTTGCAGCTGGCCATGGAACCCTGATGGTAGCTGTGAAAAACTCAGATAGCACATAGAGAATGGTACAAGACTTAAGGGCCATCAGTCAGACAGTAATCCCTACACACCCCAGTCGTTTCCAATCCCCATACGTTTTTAGGGCAAATTCTCTCTGGCACTTCCTGGTTCACAGTATTAGATTTTTAAAATGCCTTATTTTTCATTCCAGTACATTCAGACTTCCAATTCTTATTTGCCTTTGAATGGGAAAACCCTTCCACCCATGTTTCTCAACAGTTAACCTGGACAGTCCTTCCCCAGGGATTTAGAGACAGCCCACACTTGTTTGGACAGGCTCTTGTTAAGGACCTGTCCACCCTCCAACTCTCTCCAAATAATGCCCTGCTTCAGTCTAATGGAGAGGGGCCCAAAAACCTGTCCCTCTCCTTAAACCCCTTCAAAGATGAGGGACTCTGCCAGGGGAGGACTGGCAACTAGATTTTACACACATGCTTACTTGCTAGTCTTTGTGGATACTGTCACTGGATGGATAAAAGCCTTTCCCACAAAAACTGACTGGGCCTTTGAAGTCATCATGGCCCTTTTGGACCAGATACCTCCCCATTTTGGGCTCCTTTGTTCCCTACACTCAGACAATGGCCCCACTTTTATTTCTTAGATAACACAGGGAGTAAATGAAGCTCTTCAAATTAAATATTACTTACATACATCCTGGCACCCACAATCTTCGGGGAAAGTAGAAAGAGACAAACAAGTCATAAAAATATTCCTTACCAAATTACACTATATCTCACTCTCAAATCTGACCAAATTCCCACCATTTTGGGCCTCATCTCAGTTAAGACAGTACTGCTCCGAAAATCAGGATTATACTTTATTTGTGTAACTAATGCTTATATATCCCTGCTTGTTCTCTGGGATATGTAACCACAGCTCCCAACTCTATACTGCCAACTTAACTGAACTAATGCCAATGCTAGGCCTCCAATAGTCTCCCATATACTGAGATGAAAGGGCCATTCACCTAATTTCCTTTCTTGACAGTTTAAGTATAACTGGTGCTGCAGTGGCAGGAATTACAGACGTTGTCCTTAGCTCATCTTTACCCAAGAATTTGCAAAATTCCTAGATACAATCAGAGAAACATTAAATGCAATGAATCAACAAATCATTCCCCCTGCTGGAGTAGTCCTACAAAATAGATGAACCCTTAATCTACTCACAGCAGCCCAGGGAGGAACATGCCTGTTTCTTCAGGAAGAATGTTGTTTCTAAGTAAATCAATCAGGAAAAATCCAACAAAAATCAAGGGACGTACAGGAACAGGCCACTTGATTATTAAGAAAACCACTTTCAAATGCCTAATTTCTTAAAGAAGGTTCTAGGAGGCTCTAGGAGGTCCCTCTATGGGGACCAATTGCATCTATACTGCTACTTCTTTCCAGCCCTTGTCTTTCTAACTTACTGGTTAAATTTGTTTTTTCCTGAATGTTGCAGTTTCACACCAAGCTTCTGATGATGCAAGGGTATCAGCAAATTGTCCCCAGAGACCCCAGAGTCTCCTTTAGACTCTGCTAGACATCAGTTCCGTAGAAACATGCTCTCTCTCCTAAGACCCATCTTCCAGGTGTGCCCAACCTTTTAAATCCCATAACCAGAGACAGTGGTCCATGGGGGTCCCTTGACCCACCAATAACTGTAGGTAGAGTCAGCTCTATGTCCCAGGCCGGTGGAAAGTAGTTGGAAGATGAGACCTCTGCCCTAATGCCTAAGATTTGTCCTTGTTATTCTGTCGGAGAGGGTAGAGCAATGTGGAGCCCAAAAGAGTTAAAAGAAAATTAATAAATGGGCTTAGCTGGCAGGAAAGAAACAGGGATAGATGGGAGTGAATGTTCAAGAAACTGGGCCAATTGCAGATGGCTCACTAGTACCCAAACATCAAACCCAAGCACTCAGCTCACTGCCCACCGACACCCAAACAACCTGTTCCAAGCATTCAGCTCAAGCAATGACCCTTTGAAATACTCATCAAGTCCCTGCTTTGTCGCAGACAGCCTTCCCTCTGCTGCACTGTCCACTGCTTTCTTGCAATGCATCTCCTCCTTTCGCTAATAAATCTGCCTTTCTAAACTCATTACTGTCTTGGTAAATTCTTTAACTACCCTTGCACCAGCCTCAGGCAGTCACTGACCACGACAGTAATCAGATTAAAGAAAATGATAGAAGAGTAGAGTTGTGAATATATGGAGGAACTGAAGATGTAAATAAGGCTATGGGGTACAGGTTGAATATGTTGGGATTTCAGAAGTTATACCACTCATATATCTAGTGTGCTTTCTTGTAGAAATATGCAACAGAATCATCATGATTAATTCATCACCTGATTGTGAAAGACATAGTTAATATTTAGGATGTTAGCATTTTACTATAGCAATGTTTTCCACTTTTACAGAAGTATTTTCATTCACTGATTTTCTATTTGGAGTTCTATATGATGCCAGAAAGCACTACAGACTGTTCCATGTTGCATATTTTTATATGTTATATGTTTATATTTTTATATTGTATATTTGCTATAAATTCAAAATTATCCTAACACTAAAATATTAAATTGGGAATCACCATGGTAGCTGGGACCCTGTTACACACATCCTAAAAACTAGAGGGGCTTCAAGGCCCTCATCGCTGTTCAGTACAGCGGGGCTCAGGTATGCGTGCTCTCTGCACTATCTCACTTCCACTCTAGCCAGACCAATAGCAGCCCCGAATTTATTCGCAAATTTCTTGCCAGCAAGGTTCCAGCATTTGAGAGTGACGATGGATTTTGTGTATTTGAAAGCAATGCCATTGCCTACTATGTGAGCAATGAGGAACGGTGGGGAAGTACTCCATAGGCAGCAGCCACTGCACCAGATGGTGCAGTGGATGAGCTCTGCTGATAGCAATGCAGTGTCCCCAGCCAGTACCTCAGTGTTCCCCACCTTGGGCATCATGCACCACAACAAGCAGGCTACTGAGAATGCAAAGGCGGAGGTGAGGCGAATTTTGGGGCTGCTGGATGCTCACTTGAAGACGAGGACTCTTCGTCTGGCTGACATAGCAGTTTTCTGCACCCTGTTGTGGCTCTATAAGCAGGTTCTGGAGCCTTCTTCCTGCCAGGCCTTTCCCAATACCAACCGCTGGTTCCTCACCTGCATTAACTAGCCCCAATTCCGGGCTGTCTTAGGGAAGGTGAAACTGTCTGTGAACATGACCCAGTTTGATGCTAAAAAGCTTACAGAAAGCCAGCTTGAAAAAGACACCCCATGGAAAGGGAAAGGTTCACGGGAAAATAAGCAGTAGCCCCAGGCTGAGCGGAAGGAGGAGAAAAAGGCAGCTGCCCCTGCTCCTGAGGAGGAGATGGACGAATGTGAGCAGGTGCTGGCTGCTGAGCTCAAGGTCAAAGACCTCTTCGCTCACTTGCTCAAGAGTACCTTTGTGTTGGATGAATTTAAGCGCAAGTACTCCAACGAGGACACACTCTCTGTGGCGCTGCCCTATTTCTGGGAGCCCTTTGATAAGGACGGCTGGTCCCTGTGGTACTCACAATATCGCTTTCCTAAATAACTCACTCAGACCTTTATGACTTGCAATCTCATCACTGGAATGTTCAAGCGACTGGACAAGCTGAGGAAGATGCCTTTGCCAGTGTCATCCTCTTTGGAACCAACAACAGCAGCTCTATTTCTGGAGTCTGGGGCTTCTGAGGCCAGGAGCTTGCCTTTCTGCTGAGTCCAGACTGGCAGATGGACTACCCGTCAAACACATGGCAAAAACCGGCTCCTGGCAGCGAGGAGCCCCAGACCCTGGTTGGATCGTACTTTTCCTGGGAGGAGGGCCTCCAGAATATAGGCAAAGCCTTCAATCAGGGCGAGATCGTCAAGTGAATATCTCTTGCCATCTTCCACCTGCCTGCATCTGCCCTTCAGGGTGATAGGAGTCATTAAAGGAAAATGAATATTGAAAAACTAAACTAAACTAAATAATAAAATAAAATAGGGATGGTCGACAAGAGTCTATTTATGGGATCTCATACTCCATGTTGGAGAATTGAGGAAATATAATATTGTCCTAAGTTGAATTTCTTTTTCTTACTAAAATATACACCCCTTCCCCAGGAATGAAATTCTCTTGTTTTTCTGATGTTTTCCTCAGTCTCTGAAATAGTGTTTGGTATAACCAGATCCCAAAACAGGTGTTCTGAATTGCCAGGAAAATCAAATTAAAAGTTGTTTAAAGGTAAATTGATTTCACATTTCAAAACATTTCATCTCTACTTTAAGTATGTCAAATGTGTTAGAAAACTAATCTGCAAGGGAAATTTTTTTATTTTCTTAAAATTGAACACATATGACAGGAATTATCTTTCACTGATTCAGTAATAATTTTAACAATAATAACTGACTTACGTGTTTTTAAACACTTTTTTCACCCAAATTTTTTAAAACGTTAAAAAGAGATGTTTATTTTCTCTATTTTTTAAAAAACTTTCTAATAAATTGTGACTGAATGAGAGAATTTTAGCTTTTCCAGTGAGGAACAAACACTAAATGTCAAAAATTAACTGCGGATGTTCTAGAAGTGTTGCTGGATCTAAGCCTGGCCTCTTCAAATGGTAATATTGATCATTTCCTCTCGAATACAGGTAGAGCTAATTACAAATTAGTCAAAATGATTAACTTCTGCATTCCTCAGCCTGTGAATTACTTTAAAAGATGTCAATGAAAAGCCCAAGGAGACTATTGTTGTTAAGATTTTATTTGAAGCCAAAAAATGCACAGAAAGTTAAAAACTATTAACTCATCATTTACATTAGGTGTACCCTAGAACTTAAAGTATAATAAAAAAAAATATATAAAAGAAAGTTAAAAACTAGCAGTTTGCTCTTCTAAAATACTTTCTTACTTCTCAGTGTAATAGCATTGGTAATGTTCACAGTTTTACTTCATTTTAAGCAAGAGGCATTAATAACATAAACTTGCTACTGGAAATAAAATTTGTTATTTTAAATGAGTATATGGAACCATATGTTGACATTTTCTGAAACTGACTTTTTGGAGACATAAACACAGTTCAAATCAGCACATGTTGTTTTTCATTAGTTATATATGTATATAATATATTATTTATTATTATTATTATTTATATTAATAATATAAATTATATTAATAATAAATATTATTATTTATTATTATTAGTTATATATATGTAATTTCAGCTGATAAATTAATGGACACATATCGTAAACCAGTGGTCCTCAACGTTTGCAAATTTATGGGCCCCATTCTAGAGCTAGTCAATTAGAAACTCACAGGTCTAGACTAGCAATCTGGTTTTAAACCAGCCTTCCAAGTGATTCTTATCCATGTTCAAGATAGAAAAGTATTGTCCTAAACCAACATCATTGAGGAAAACCTACTATTAAAAATAGCATTGTAGTACTTCCCAAATCTGAAACACTGAAGAATGTTTCCATAAAACCAAATGTCTATAATACTTTCAAAATAAAGGTTATAAGAGTTTTTGTTTTCAGGGTCAGTGAAGTAAACACAAATCTTGGTTTTCGTTACTCAGGCACAAGAAGCCAATTGTAGGGGAACTGTCTGGGGAACTGAAAGAAACATTTAGGGATATGATTTGGTAATTTGGTTTTTTAATTATTCATTTGTAGCCATGTTTATTAGCTTCCAAATCTAGAGCAAAATGATGTATTGGCTATTTTAGAATTTTCCACTCAACTATGAAATATATATCAGTAACATCAGTGCAAAGAGATATCCTTGATTGAGTCCTGTGAACAGCAGTTAAAGGAAGATGAAGAATTCCGAACATCAAAATGAAATTCAAATTTCTGTTGATTAGGAGGATTCTTTAATTCATACTAATAATGAATAGAAAATAACAATGCATTGGACTTTATGTCTTAACCATAATTCCAATTATACAATTTAATGGTCCAATCCTCCTTTATAGTTTGAAATGGATTGCTCACCTTGGATCTATGTTTTTGATGTTCATATATATTTTGTGGGTATGTGCGGGTTTTATGGAGAATGACAGGGAAGAAGGAGGAGTTTAAACTCTATTTTTTTCTTTTTTGCTGTGTATGAAGAAAGCTAAAGCTGTTATTAGCTTACAAACCTATCAATACCTACTTCCATCAATCTTTGTATTATGTTATTATGTATCCTATACTAATTCATTAATACAGCAAATTATTTTAAAACTTAAAAAAATAGGTTCAACTGAGCTTCTCCTTTAGTTTTTCATTTGAAAAAATGTCTAAATAAACTATAGTCTTTTGGATATATAGATCACTATCTCTGCAGATTTGATATTTAATTTTTGGATCAATTGTATAATTTGAGAAAGTAAAATTCTCACATAAGATATACATATAGATATAGATTTATAGACATATACCACCAAATTCTTCTCCAGAAAATCCGGTATAGTGATCTCTACAGAAATTTTATGTACTGTGCATGTGTGTGTGTGTGTATATATATACATATATACAATTATATATGTAATATCAGTTGTATTTAATATGTAATTCATATATCTATATATAATTTTTGTATTTAGAGATCACTATACCACATTTTACATATAAACTTATTATATATAAAATATAAATTATATATATTTTATATTATATAGAGAGAGGAATAGAGAGAGAAAAACTAAGGATGAAAAATAAATATGTTTGCAAACTACTCCTACAAAAATGTAATGAGCATTTTCTTATGAAAAGCCTTTGAACACAAACTATTTTAAACTACATACTTAAATATTTTTCTAAACTATGGACAACATAAAAGTGATTTATTAAATAAAACATTTCGCCCGTGCTATTACCTAAACTTGCATAATATGCAGAGAATCACTACTTGGCTTACCTCAGAATAGAAGTCTGTCAGTAAGAACCACAACCACTTTTGAAGGTAACAATTCATAGCCAGAATGTCCTTCAAAGTCACCTGAGAAATTTAGATACATATACTTAACTGGACCCCATTCTAGAACTACTAGAAAATAATTTTCAAGGCATGAAGTCCAGAACATTTTCTTAATTTATGGTAAGAAATTTTTATTTTAAAGCAAATAATCTAGAGAATATGTGATCCACTGGAAAACTGAGGGAAAAAAGAATCTCTGCTATGTGGCTGTTTTAGATGTTTTACTTCTCTGGGATTTGCCTGGGAGGATCATTAGAAGTATTATCTTGGTTTCCTCAGCTCATTCTCCAACTATTCAATCTATTCTGCTTTCCAAGTAAATCTAAAATGTGTGATGGATGATGCTATGGTCTTAATATTTGCGTCTCCCCCCAATTCTATTTTGAAACTTAACCCCATAGGTGATGATATTAAGAGGTGGGGCCTTAAGAGGTAATTTGGTTGGCTCAGCTCATAAGGCGTAGTGTCCTTACAAAAGAAGCTCAACAGAGCTTGTTCACCCCTTTTCCCATGTAAGGACACATAGAAGACACCATCTATGAAAAACAGGCCGTCACCAGACAGAGAATCTGCTGGCATCTTGATCTTGGATTCTCCAGCCTACAGAACTGTGAACAATAAATTTCTATTGTTTATAAATTACCCATTATTTTGCTATAGCTGTCTGAAAGGACAAAAGCAACTTCCTTTTTCCAACTTCCAGCACAATAATTTCATTCTCTCTTTTGTTCTTGTCCAGTTGTCTATTATTTCAATGTCCCTTTGTTTGTGAAAAGAAGTAGAAACTCATGCTTAGTCCATCACATTTAACCAAAATGAAAATTAATTTGAGTGATCTAATATGAGCCATTTTAACCTAGAAAATTTCATTTCTTTTCTTTGGGGGAAGAAGGTTTTTCTGAAGTATGAGTGTGATTATTGCTTTTGTTCTCATTGACCAAGTCATGTGGCAAAGAGCACAAGTTATTTTTGGTTTGGATTTATTTTGTTTGTCTTCTATAGACATTCTCTACTTTTGATTGGTTTTAGTTTTTGACTGTGTTCAAAGAAGGGTTTTGAGGTTGTTCTAAAGTGTCCCTGAAACTTCTCTTCAGAATATCCAGTGTCAGCTCTGCCTTTCACTGCCTACAATGTGTCACTTCTGCTGTTTCTGCTCTCCTGCCTTCTGCCTTATCTCTCACCCAGAATTCTTCCCATTCCAGCATATCTTAAAGATGTCTGGCCACAAGTCTTAGAAGTAGCACTATATTGTAGCATTAAAATTGGTGGTTCATTCTAATATTCTTTAAACTCCTATGGCAAATAATTTCCAGAAGTAAGCCCATTCTCAGGGTAATATTTCTTACTTTTGTTCTTTATTTCTTTAGGCAAATGCATTTGTTTCCCTCTATTCATTGTTAGAAGAGAGGAGATTACATACGAGACATATACCAATAGATAAGTTGACTATCTTGACAGCAATCACAATAGTCTTTTACTCATACCTACTCTTCTTCCCAAATCTGTATTTGAGGTCAGATTGCCCTGTGTAATTCTTAGATCAATGTACATAGTCTAACAGAAATAAATTAATGTATTATTTTTAAAGTTTGAGTTGGGATAGAAAAAAGCAAAAAGGCATGTACTGGTTTTCTGACAATTTGAAGTTTTGTTAATGTCAAAAATTCTTTCAGAGTCCCTTTTACTTTTCTACCTATAGAACTTTAATTGTTGAGATTTTACCTCCTAAGATTACAACATAAGCCCACTTCTTTATGTGGTATTATAAGAATCAATGCATTCAAATTGATATATGAGGGTATGAATGGTTATTTAGACTCGTTCATTGGCCATTTGGAAAACGTTAGCCACATGGCTGAGAAGACTGTGGCATAGAGTTTTGATTAGTATAGTCCCTGAATCTTTGACCCAGGGGGAAGATGAAAGAATATGAAACTCTCTGTTTTGATGGTTTTGAAAGGGTAGAGAGGTAGGAAAGAAGATATTTACCCTGCTTTCGGTAGGAGCATTGTATTTCTCGTGGCAAAATATGTTAACTTTGAATTATTATCTCTTTCAAATCTATACTTGTTATAGTTAAGAGTTCTCCTTTGATTTTAGAAATAGATTGACTGCTGCCTTAGTAGATGGTAGTTTTCTGAGGTTTTGTCTTTAGTGCTACCTCCATAAATTTGGGAGGAATTTGGAATTGGTTATATTAGGAAAATAGACATAATTTTGATAAGGCTAGATAGACTGGATAAACGAAATGTGGTAAATATACATTGTGGAATACTATGCAGCCATAAAAAAGAATGGGATGATGTCCTTTGCAGGGACATGGACAGAGCTAGAGGGCATTATCCTTAGCAAACAAACACAGAATGAGAAAGCCAAATACCACATGTTCTTAATTAAAAGTGGGAGGTAAATGATGAGAACACATGGACACATAGAGGGGAACAATACACATTGGGGCCTTTCAGAGGCTGGAGGGTGGGAGGAGGAAGAGGACCAAAAAATAATTAATGGGTCCTAGGCTTAATACCTGGGTGATAAAATAATCTGTACAACAAACTCCCATGACACAAGTTCACCTATATAACAAATCTTCATTTGTACCTCAGAATGTAAAAGTTAAAAAAAGTTAGTATGTATACATCAAAACACACAGGAACATGCTGTATTAATAATTGAGTTAATTATTGCTCAAAAGTCTGAAATTTCTATTGATAAAGGAATTAACTTTTCTTTTATGAACATGGCATTCAAGATTGCTTTGCCTAAAATGTTGGGTGGTCAAATATCTTAAATGAGATTGGCAGTATAATCAGTGTAGTGAAAGATGAGATCTGAATGTTGAGTTACTTGTTAAGAGATTGGCACTCTTAAAGCATTAAACAGAAATTTTTTTTAAAAAGGACAAGTAATTTCAAATTGACTATTTGCTTTACTGTTTGAAACTCTCTGTTATACAGTTATTTTTTCTTTCAAAGTAGGAAACTGTGTTTAGAAAGCTTGGAAGTTTCAACATATTCTTGGGCACTTAATACCTTTTTGGTTTTCTTGCCAATTCCACAAAGGAACCACGTGTATTCCTGATCAGGTTCTTTGTGCTTACTGCTTCTTCAGATTGTTTCCCTAGATGTCACCTCCCTCATTGTTATGCTTCATTCCAATTTATGTCAAATTATTAATTTCTCAGAGAAGCCCTCCTAGATCAACATGTTTAAAATTGAATTTTCCCAACTACCTCCCTACTTAGCTTGATTGTATTTTTCTTTATAACACTCACCAATTTTTATTTTTCTTATCTTTTAGTATTATTGGTCTTTCAACTAGAATATACTTTCAGAACAATGATATTCTCAATTCTAGAATATGAGCAGCACATTATTTATTTATTTATTATTTTATTAATTTTTTTTTGAGACGGAGTCTCGCACTGTTGCCTGGACTGGAGCGCAATTGTGCGATCTCGGCTCACTGCAACCTCCGCCTCCCAGGTTCACGTGATTCTCCTGCCTTAGCCTCCCAAGTAGCTGGGATTACAGGTGCACACCACCACACATGGCTAATTTTTTGTATTTTTGGTAGATACGGGGTTTCACTATGTTGACCAGACTGGTCTCAAACTCCTGACCTTGTGATCCACCCGCCTCGGCCTCCCAAAGTGCTGGGATTACAGGTGTGAGCCACTTTGCCTGGCCACGAGCAGCACATTATTTATGATAGTAGACATACGTTATGGTGCTCAGCCGATATGTACAGCATGAATTAATTCATAAGTGAATAAATAGAATGACTGACTGACTCAAGTTCATGGTACTTGAGAGGTCTGAGTGGGAGGGCACTATACATTTGTATGGCAAAAACCCCTGGATGTAGAAAGGGTAAGGAATTGGAGACATTCATGCATTTAATTACACATTCATTGTATACATGGAAGGAAGACAGTTTTAGGGCAGACATCTCAAGTCCAGATCATATAAAACATTTCAGAGAATTTATTATGATAATATTATCCCTTGGAAGTCTTTTCCCAAGCATGAAGTCAAAACTGCTGAGTATAGTTTTGTAGAAGCACATCCAAAGGAAAAAAAATCATCTAAATTGTCATTTTGGTTCTGTTTTTAAAACAAAGTATGTGTAATTTGTTTTTTTCTTTAAAAAATATTACAAACATGCACTGCTAATGAGCACAGAATTTCTATTTGAGGTGTTAAAAAATTCTGAAGTTAGATATTGATAATAGTTACACAACTCTATGAATATACAACAAACCACTAAATTGTACTCTTTAAAAGGGTAACTTTTATAGTATGTGAATTAATCTTAATAAAGGTGTAATTAAAATATTTAAAACTAGTAGTATCTTTAATGTTGTTTTACATATAAACATGAAATTATATTTATTTTATTTACAGGTTTTGTTTTGTGCTTAAGTTTATAAACAGTAAAGGAAAATTCCTTTTTGTTCTGTGTAGAATTTTGAATAGTTTCTTAAAACTTATTTTATTATAGTTCTCAGTCAAGTATAATGTAAAACCTTAAAATAAAAACATAGAAAGACCCAGGAGTTCAAGACTAGCATAGGTAAGATGGCAGGACCCTGCCTATACAAAAAAAAAATAATTAATTAATTATCTGGGCGTGGTGATATGTGTCTGTAGTTTCATCTGCTCAAGAGGCTGACGTGGGAGGATTCCTTGAGCCCAGGAGTTTGAGGAGGCAGTGAGCTATGATCATGCCACTGCATTGCAACGTGGGTGACAGTGTGAGACCCAGTCTCACAAAAAAACAAACAACAACAACAAAACAAAAACAAAAAACACTAAATGAGATGCTGTAATATAAATCAAAGTCCTTGTAAAACATAAAGCACTATAAAATGAATGTCATTATTATAGTAAAATAAAAGGGTATAAGTTTATTATTTGTAAAGTTTCAAATGTATTGTTAAAATCTGTATTGGTTCTGTAGGCTTTTCCCTCCCTGAGTTCCTTTAACCATGAGTCACTAAGAAAATAATCATATTTTGATATAAAACATAAGAACACTATAAAGTTCCTATCAAACAGAAAGCACAGGCACTGGGAAAAGATTAGGAATGCATTGAACAGTAGGAAAAGGTTTTGCCTTCAATATTAGAAAAAAATTTAATATCTAGACCATAATTGAAAGGTTGTTTTCTGAATTTATTTTTGTCATTGTCCTGGATTCTTTTCACTATGAGTCATTTAATTCTTTAGAAAGATGTTATTTGTGGATTTGATGATGTTATAGCATAAAGTAAATATTTGCATTCTTACATTGTCATGTTACTGTTACATATTAAATTTTGCAAAATACTCTTTTGATGTGACATTCTAATAGGGACCTTGTCATCCATACAAAAAAATGTACTTAAGTAGTTTTTTTAAACTTATGGTTATGATTCTATGGCATGAGTCTTCCTTTAGTGAGACGTATATAAATTAAATATTTCAAATTAAAATTAGTCATTGTGTACATAAGAATTATTTTTAAAAGTGTAATGCATGTAAATTAAGCTGATAATTTGATCTTATTCTGTTTTTTCTCAGATTTTTTTTAGTAAAAATAAATATTAAAAAAATCACATTGGTTCAGATGAAATTGCCATTTGTAGGTCCAAGATGATTATATATTGGCAATATCCTGTGGTTCAAATAAAACATTACGGATAGAGAGTATATTGCATTATACAAAGACATATTTAGTGTCTTTTCCCCCACAAAACTGTATTTTCCACTTGATAGAAAGAAGATATTAAGTGAAACTCCAAATTGGTTGGCATTACATTTTATCATGGTTAAATTCCTCAAGACGACAGGTTCCTGGATACAGAATCAGTATTTCTACTATGCTAATCTCTGTGATTTTGTTACTAAGAGTAATATAGGGTTATTGTTTAAAGTAATCTATTTATTGTAATCAAAACCTGTGCCATTCTAAATAGTTTTTGCTGGATTACTATCTAATCCACCTTCAGATTCTCTCTCAAAATTAATCTAAACCTGAAAAGAGAATGTGGAAGCAAACAGAGGGCAGAATATTGTCCTTAATATGAAGATTTATTTTGAAAAGAGTATTTTAGTCATAATAATTGTAATGTGCTGAGGCCATCATAGAAGCTTATCAATTTGAAATAGATGATCACCAGATAACCTGGCTTGAGACAAGGGATTTCGTCTTCTTAGTACAAGTATTTTAATTTCTTCCTGCATTATTTTTTGATCTATATAATATCAATCATAATAATATGTTCTTATTTCATTGTAGAATGTTTTTGAGATTAAGTATAGTAATACTCATAAGCATCATTTGAAAAATTTAAAAATAAAATTAATTTTAATTTTTACATTTGTATTAATTTAAAATCGCAGTAATGCAATCACTTTAAATATTGACAAAAATAATCCATGTTTCAATAGGGTCTTAAAGATAGTTATATGGCACTAAATAAGACAAAATAAAATGGCTCTATTTTTAAAACATTAACATAATGTACTACTTTTATAATAATCCTGCTATCTAAAAATCTTTCCTCTAAAATTTTATATACAGGATTGCATTTTTAAAACTTTTTGAGAGAAAGCTCATTCAATTGTTTATTTTCAAATTTTTGTACAATCTGAAACATTGTTGTAACCTGAAACACTCTCATAGCCACCTCTTCAATTAACTAAATTAGTTTTATTGTACCACTAAGTGTGAATAGACCTTTGCTATTTACATTGAAAGCAAGCATGGGATTTCTACTTATTAGTACAAGTATTTTAATTTCTTCCTGTATTTTTTTATCTTACAGTAAGTTGTCCTTTGAGAATATATTCTTTATATTAAATATAAAACAATTTATTCTGTTAGCTGAAATGCCTGTAGCTGAATGCATGACCCAAATTCATTCAATGAAAGAATATTTATTATCTAATACAATAGTAATGTACAATTAATCCAGGACTCTTGACACATTGGTCCAATGATGTACTCAAAAATATGAGGTTCTTTTCACCTATCTTCTCTATCATGTTGATTTGGCTTTGTCCTTATGGATGCAGGAAGACTGCAGATTCAGATAAAATATCAAAATATGAAAATATCCAGATGAAGAGACAATCTCATCTCATGTTATCTAAAAATTGAAACTTCACACAAGACTTTTGTTCCTTTGTATGCTCACTGCTAAACAAGTCACTGCCAAGGGGAATAAGATTGCCATATTGGCAGAGATAAGTCATTTAGCGTAGCAAGAATGATAGAAAGTCAATCACAGAAATCACTCTAACTGTGCACTGTTTTATTATTCTCATATAAAGAAGGGTCATCTTATGTACAAATCTTAATATAAAAATAGTCCTTTTGATGTCTATTTTTTATATTCAGATATAAGAGGAAAACTTGCACTCCAGATTAGCACCTAATCGCTCCCAACTGCTAAGAAACAAAAACAAAACAAAATGAAAATTTTATTTATTTCATCTCATCTTGTGTGGTGTTTAATCATGCATGCTTCTTTTTTCTCCACTAGAGTTATTTCTTCATGTCAGAAAATACATTGAGTTATATATTTCCTATGAAAGCTTACAAAAGGCAAAATGTGGATTAGGTAGTCCAAAATATGTTCATTTCATTTAGTTTCAGAATTTGTAAGTAAAGGTAGTTGAAAAGTTATTTTAGTCCCTCCCTCTTACATATACACAAATGAACAAGAATCATCAGATATTTGATGAAAGCGTTTACATAAAAGAAGTCTTAACAAAGAAAAATGAATTCAGAGGAAATAAAATTTACAGACAATGCTATATAGATAAAATATCTTTGTGTATGTGTATAAAGATAAAAATTGAGGAAATTTTTCAGGAAACTAAAACAGCAAAAGACAAGGAAATACACTAGAAAAAATATATCCAAATTAAAAGTATCCATCCAGTAGTACCAACATCTAATAACAGAATTCCAGAAAAATATACAAAAAAGAAGTAAATTTATATTTTAAATTTAAGCAAATGTTTCATAACTGAATAATAGTTTTCAGAAGGATACGAAGATTATTATGAGCAATGATTTTTAAAAACACCTCCAAAACCAGTCATCTTAAAAATTCACAATAGGTATAAAGTTCCTAAATTCTTAAAGAGGGAATAAAGAAAACATGTCACCTACAAAAAATCATATGATAAAATGTCCTCAGACTTCTTACTAAAAGCTAGAAGAATGTGAAATAGTGTCTTAAAAATTCTAAGGCAAGATGGTGTATATTTAGCCAGACTATGAAAGATTTGTGAAGGTTGGAGAAAAAGATTTTCATGTCCTCAAGGTTTTGATGCACATGCACATTCTCAGGAAGCTACTGGAGTATGTGCTCTGTTCAGTAGCATGAGAAAAACAAGAAAGCGAAAGAATGAGGACCCTGAAAAGAAGGCTTTCCCACGGAAGAAGAATGAAAGGAATTCCTGATTTAATAGTCAAGGGAAGAAAGTCCCAGGTTGACCAGTGAGCAATAATTCTAGAAAGCACATAGTTCAGATTGAAGCTGGAGTACAGAAGACTTCAGCAGGGATGTCTCAAAGAAAAAGTTAAACTGAAGAGTTATGTGAATGTGTTTCAATTCATTGAAAAGGTATTTAGAGATGGATGAGAATGAATTACTGATGGCCACGCTGGAAAAGAACCAAATGAAAAAATTAACTCCAAGGCAATAAAGAGTTGAGCAAAATATAAAATGTAATGATAATGTAGTGATACTATACGGAATATTTTACTTAACTTAGCTACAAATAATAATTACATGGTCACATAATGCAAACATTAACTATTAAGTTAATCAAGCCCTTATAGGATTCTATTGGAAGAAAGCATGTATGAATGTGTGTGTGTGTGTGTGTGTGTGTGTGTGTATGCATATGCATAGGTTTATACATGTGTTTATGTATATGTGCTTTGGCACGAAGAGGGCAGGATATAAAAGGCCAATTTTTCTCTTCTATTTTCCACTTTAGGAGGTCCATAGATATTATGTAGGACTAAATACTTAAAGAAAGAATACACATGTGATTTAGAAAATACAAAAGTAAGTAAAAGAAGAAACAAGGAGAAATGTTGAATTTGGTTAACTCTGGAGACTGACAATCTGGAATATGGAAAAACAAGAAAATTGCTTTGATGCAAGATTTATACTATTTTCAACAACGGTAGTATGATTTTTATAAAAATGGAAACCAAAGAAAATGTGAATAGATAGAATATTTCTGAAAACAAAAGATACATTTATATTTAGTATCCTCCAAATGGAGAAAGGAAATGGCTATGGAAGCAGTCATGTTTTGCATTTGTCAGTTCTTTTTATACCTATAAAAAGTGTGCCATGATGTGCATTCAAAATTAATATGCTCTATAAAGAAAAAAGGAAAACCAAGAACTGTCATGATATATAATCACTCACTCCTTAAGTACACAAATAATTTTAATAAAATGGTGCCTGGAATATGTGGCACAAAATAGACAATAAATATGTATAAAATGTCTTGAAGACAATGGTATATAATGAAGTTCTGTTTATTTTAATGACATTTGTTTATGAATATAGAGCTTAGAAATAAAAAATAAACATTAAAATTAATATCTCTTCAAAAACTTGTACTGAACACTTACATATCCTTTCAATTTCTCATTAAGTGGAAACAAATGATGCTCCATCTTAACGATTACATATTTGATTATTTCTGAAAGTTAATATTTTCATATTTGGGTATTTATGCAATAAGACATTCCTTTTTAAAAAATTTTGTATTCTACCAAGGCACTTTGTAAATAGAGCATGTATCTATCCCAGGGTAGCAACTACCTAGTAAATAGGTCCAGATGTTTGGGATAACAACTTTCCACCTGCGTGTCTTTAAGACTCCTTTGCCTTCCCGCTCTCTCCCTCCCACCAAGTTCCCTTCTGTCATATCTTATTTAATGTAGCAGATGTGGAGTAACTAGAGACAATACAACAGCTTTTTAGAAATTGAACAATTACGTATTTTATCAGCATGGTAGTAAAAAGCTATCATGTCTTTCAAGCTCAGAAGACCATTCAGTGTTAAAAATTTTTAAATAAGCTTATAATTCTCAGAATACGATTCACTGGTTTTCAAAGAATACTTCACAGGCCAGCCACAAAGCATGTAAAGAGAGAGGATGGATTTTTCTTGCAAAATATATAGTTTAGTCTAAACGTTATTGCTGCACTGGAAACCAAGTAGAGTTAGAGAGATGACAAGGTTTAATTTTCTGAGTGACATAAAGATAGCACTTGAAGGTGAAATATGTGTCCTGTGTGATATAAAAGGAGAGTGTCTTATGTATACATATGTAACTAACCTGCACATTGCACACATGTACCCTAAAACCTAAAGTATAATAATAAAAAATAGATAAATAAATAAATAAATAAAAAAGGAGAGTGTCTTTAGGAAAACCTGTCCTATCTGAATAAAGGGATCTCCAGCAATATTTTGAGTGTACCCAAGGGTTGATCTATTCTCATGCAGATGCAATAACAGTGATTCTGTATGGCAAACTCCCCTCCATGCATGATGCTGGCTCCTGTGCCAACCTGCTGAGGGAGAGAAAAATGATTACGTTCTATGTCCAATTGATTCTGCCTCTCTTGTGGAGTGTGTCAAATAAATTGCATTTTTCCTGAGCCCATTTAGATAGAGTATTATCCTGCTGTGTTCCTTTGGATCCTGTACAGATTCCTGATTGCTGAATTGTAACACTAATCATAATAATTATCTATGTAATAAGTTCACAATATGAATTGTTACAGATGGTCACATTTTCTATCACAGAGCAATCAAGCCTATTTATACAATCTACTTGCTTCTAGATAAAACAAAAGGCAACATGTAAGTTTCTGTATGTTCATCACACATTATAAGTGGCAATTTAGGTCTAGTAGGTCAGAGAAAATGAGACATGATAAGAGCGAGTGCTAAAGAACTTTTCAATAAAAGCATATTTGAATTTTGCTATTAGTTTTACAGATATTATCATTATATATCCAATTAAATACTAAAGATTTATTTTTTCCACAGCAAGTAATTTCCTTTTTTCCTATCTAAAATCTGAAATTCATTTTGACAATGGAGGACATGCAAATGAATTATAATTCAAATACAATAACAATATAAATATAAGTTATTGAAATAGAATGTGAAGCATATTTATGACCTTCACAAAAATACTCTTCTAGGATTGACTACAATTGGCAGCAGTTATTTTCTCTGTCACTTTAACAGTTGCCGTGTGAGGTTTTAGTTAATGAGTTAAATCTGGTCACCATACACAAGTGATGTCATAACTATAATGTTGAAAAGATTCAGGCATACTTCCTTTATTGCTGTTTCCTTTTTTTCTACTTTACAGATATTGCATGTTTTACAATTAAAGGTTTTGTGGCAACCTTGCATCTAATAAGTCTATAGGTGCCATTTTTCCAACAGCATGTTTTCACTATGTGCCTCTGTCACTTTTTGGTAATTCTCACCATATTTTAGATAGTTTATTATTATGATGATCTGGGATCAGTAATTATATTAACTCATTTTGCAGTATGAAGGAATATCTGAGGCTGGGTAATTGATATGGTTTGGTTGTGTTTCCACTCAAATCTCATCTTGAAGTGTAGTTCCCGTAATCCCCACATATTGTGGGAGGGGACTGGTGGGAGGTAACTGAATCATGGGGGCAGTTACTTCCATGCTGTTCTCATGACAGTGAGTGATTTGTCACGAGATCTCATGGTCTTATAAGGGGCTTTTTTCCCCTTTTGCTTGACACTTCTTACTGTCACTATGTGAAGAAGGATGTGTTTGCTTCCATTTCCACCATGAGGCCTTCCTGGCCCTGCGGAACTGTGAGTCAGTTAAGCCTCTTTCCTTTATAAATTATCCAGTCTCAGGTATTTCTTCATAGCAGCATGAGAATGGACTAATAGAGTAATTTATAAGGAAAAGATGTTGATTTGGCTCACAGTTCTGCAAGCTGCACAAAAAGCATGGCACAAGCATGTGCTTCTGGTGAGGCCCTCAGGAAGCTTGCACTCATGGTAGAGGGCAAAGAGGGAGCAGGCATGTCACGGGGTGAGAGAAGAAGCAAGATAGAGAGTGGGGAGAGCCAGACTCTTTTTAACAAACAGATCTCATGTAAACTCATTACAGCAGGGAGGACACCAAGCCATTCATGAGGAATTCGCTCCCGTGACAAAAACACCTCTCACTAGGCCCCACTCCCAACAGTGGGGATCACATTTCAACATGAGATTTGGAGGGGACAAATATCCATACCATATCAATGATATTTGATGTTACTATTGTAATTGCTTTGGGGTGCCGTGAACCATGCTCGCACGTCACCAAACTTAATCGATAAATGTTTTGTGTGTTCTGACTGCTACACTGAGTTGTTGTTCCCCTATCTCTCTCCATTTCCTTGGGCTTCCTTATTTCCTGATATATAGCAATATTGAAATCAGACTAATTAATAACCCTACAATGGCCTCTAAGTGTTCAAATGAAAGAAAGAGTTACATATCTCCCACTTTAAATCAAAAGGTATAAATGATTAAGCTTAGTGAGGAAGGCGTATCAAAAACCCAAGTAGGCCCTTAACTCAACAGTTAGCCAATTTGTGAATGCAAAGAAAAAAAAGTTGGAAGGAAATTAAAAATGCTACTCCAGCATACACATGAATGATAAAGTGAAACCGCTTTATTACTGATATCAACAGTTTTAGTGATTATGACAGAAGATTAAACCAACCACAATATTCCTTTGAGTAAAAGCCTAATCCATAGCAAGGTCCTAACTCTCTTCAATTCTATGAAGGCTAAGAGAGGTAAAGGAGCTGCAGGAGAAAAGTTGGCAGCTAGCAGAGGTTGGTTCATAACGTTTAAGGAAAGAAGTCCATCTCTGTGACATAGAAGTGCAAGGTGAAGCAGCAAGTTTTGATGTAGAAACTGCAGCAAGTTATCCAGAATATCTAGGATAGATCATTGAGGAAGGTAATTACACTAAACAGTGTTTTATGTAGAAGAGACAGCTTTCTATTGAAAGAAGATGTCATCCAAACTTTCCTAACTAAAAAGGAGAAGTCAATGCTTGGCTTTAAAGCTACAAAGAATAGGCTGACTCTCTCATTAGAGATTAATTCAGCTGGTGACTTGGAGTTGAAACCAATGCTCATTAACCATTGCAAAAATCCTAGGGCTCTTCAAAATTATGCTGAATCAATTATGCCTGCGCTCTATAAATCGAACAACAAAGCCTGGATGACAGCATATGTCTTAAGGCATGTTTTACTGAATATTATAAACCTACTGTCAAGATCTACTACTTAGAAAAAAAAAAAAAGATTTCTTTCAAAATATTCCTGCTCAGTGACAATGTACCTGGTCACCCAAGAACTCTGATGGAGATGTGCAAGGACTGTAATATTGTTTTCATGCTTGCTAACACAATATCCTTTCTGCAGCCTATGGATCAAGAAGTATTTCAGCTTTCAAGTCTTATTATTTAAAAATAACAGCCTTTTATAAGGCTATAACTACCATAGACAGTCATTTTTCATGGACCTGGGCTAAGTAAATTGAAGACGTTCTGGAAATTATTCACCATTCTAGGAATCATTAAGAATATTTGTAATTCATGGAAAGAGGTCAAAATATTAACATTAACATGAGTTTGGAAAAAGTTGATTCCAACTCTGGTGAATGACTTTGAAGGGTTCAAGACTTCAGTGGGGAAAGTAACTGCAGATGGTGGAAACAGCAAGATAATTATTATTAAGAGAAGTGGTGCCTGAAGATGTGTCTAAATTGCTACAGTCTCATGATAAAACTAAGGAATGAGGAGTTGCTTTTTATAGATTAGCAAGGAAGTGGTTTTTTGAGATGGAATCTATTCCTGGTAACAATACTGTGAACTTTGTTGAAATGAAAACAAAGGATTTAGAATATTACATAAACTTGGTTGATAAAGCAGCATCAAGATTTGAAAGAACTCCAATTCTGAAGGAAGTTCTACTGTGTGTTAAATGGTATCAAACAGCAGTGCATGCTACAGAGAAATCTTCTGTGAAAGAAAAAGTCCATCAGTGGGCAAACTTCACTGTTGTCTTATTTTAAAAAACTGCCACAGCCACCCCAACATTTAGCAACCACTGCCTTGATCAGTCATTTATAGCCATCAACATTAAAGCAGGATGCTCCACTGGCAAAAAAATTTATTTGCTGAAAGCTCAGATACCCAATAACATTTGTTGGTAATAAAGTATTTTTAAATTAATGTATACACATTATCTTAGAGACAATGCTATTGCATACTTAATAAGCTATATTATAATGTAAACATAAAATTTATACGCATTGAAAAGCCAAAAAAAAATTGTGTGACTCACTTTACTGCAATATTTGCTTTATTACAGTGGCCTGGAAACAAACGGTAATGTCACCAAGATATGCCTGTATCTTGGTTCTGTTTTCTTGTTGCTAATTCTGAGATATGGCCCAATTTTGCTGACCAATGTTTTCACCTAGTATGTCAAAAAATTTCATTGCATCAAAGAGACAATTACTTTTCCTCAGACTTTCATTCAATATTTTATCTAAATCAAAGTAGACTTTCACCTGATGAGAGTAGAAGTATGGAAGAACATGCTTGAAAGGGCTAGCAACCCTAATTATCTTATTCCATCTTGTATCTATTAATCAACAAATAGTAGACATAAATATACATCTATTTTCTATGTATATATACATATATACACATCTATATGCATGTATTATCTATGTCAATGTATAATCATATAATCTATTCATCTAAAAGTAGGATTATATTCTATTCCTCTGTTCTTTTGGTTCCTTCCTGGTTTTATTAATGTTTAATTTTTAGTCACTAAGAATTTTCACTGTTCCATGCTGAAATAAAACCAGACATGATTTTTGCTTAGTAATTTCCCATCAGTTACGGTTACATATTGTACCATTTCCATTGTATTCTCAGTATTAAAGCAGTTTTTAGAAGTGACAATAGTGTAATTTTTGAATATCCATTTAATTACACATATATGCCTTAATACATTTTAACCTGAATGAAAAAAATACATTTGAATAAACACAATAGTTATGTTCTCTGAGAAGCGAAGAATTCAAATATTCTTCAAAAAATAAAAACATGTGAAGTGAACCTTCTTTCTTTAGTTTGTTCTTTTCACTCTGATATCTACCTGGTAAGTTTCCTAAAGCTAATGCAATCTTTAACTCTGTATTTTTTTTAGCTACAATTCTGATTTCTTTGTAGTTTCTGAAAACTTGAATTCTTCCTTTTTTGTAAAGAATAAGCCTTTAAAATTCCCAACTTTCTAATTTGCAAACCAAAGGAATGAGAACTCTTCTGCAACAGCCAGAGAAATTACTTAATACATTTAAACTTCAATAGAAAATAAAGAAGACAACAGATATCACGTTCCTTTTGGTGCCTGACAGATATTTAACTGGATAATTTCAAAGTGTTCAACTAAAAATAAACAATTCACACTCGATATTATTTTTATTAGATATCAAACTATACATAGGTGCAGAAAAAAAACATAAATATGCCACAGAGGTTTCTAAAACCATGTGCTTTCTCTCTGGCTACAGATGTCTGAATTTTTCCAAGTCTATGTTGTTACATAAATGGTTTTTAGGCTAGGTTACATATTTCTTTGGGTCATTTTTAAGAGTGAAAGTTACAATAACTGATATTTATTGTGTGCTTATTCAGCTATGTATTGTGGTAAGTGCTCTATATGTATTATTTTATTTAATCTCTACAAATTCATGTAGAGGGTACAAATATCATCCCATAGATCTTATTTTCAAGAAAAATATTCTGGGTTATGGAAGATGTAGACTTACAAAAGATTCTGTAAATGTCTTTTCTGGTTTTTTTTTTTTTTTTTTTTTTTTTTTGATACGGAGTCTTGCTCTGTCACCAGACTGGAGTGCAGTGGCACGATCTCGGCTCAATGCAACTTCCTCCTCCCGTATTCAAGCGATTCCCTTGCCTCAGCCTCCTGAGTAGCTGGGACTACAGGAACGCGCCACCACGCCCGGCTAAGTTTTGTAATTTTTTAGTAGAGACAGGGTTTCACCATGTTGGCCAGGATGGTCTCCATCTCCTGACCTCGTGATCCACCTGCCTCGGCCTCCCAAAGTGCTAGGATTACAGGCATGAGCCACTGCACCTGGTCTCTGTAAATATCTTTTCTTACGAAATATTACTTCCAGATTCCAGGTGTCAAAGCATAATTTTCACAAGTTAGAATTACCAAAATACAAATATAAAATGGATGTTTCTCAAAGATTTATTAACTTATTAATGATTGAAGGCATATATGCGTAATTAAATGGATATCCAAAAATTACACTATTGCCACTTGTAAAAACTGCTTTAATACTGAGAATACAATGGAAATGGTACAATATGTAACTGTAACTGATGTGAAATTACTAAGCAAAAATCATGTCCGGTTTTATTTCAGCATGGAACAGGTTAAAGTTGTTTCTGAAAGTATTTTGAGGAACTCGGAATTTATAGGTATTTTAAAGTTTAAATACAGAATTGGTTAATGTCTGACAGAACAGTAAACACTATATGTTGGAGACTATCTTTTTAAAATGAATATTCCTTACATCTTTATCAAACAATGAGAAGTTAATGTATAACTTTGAAAGTCTGAACTCTTCAATTCAAACAGAAATACATTCCCCTACATGATTAAATAATCTTTGAGTGAGCTTAATAAACAATGTTTCCGTACTCTCTTGACCTTATTTTTGTGTTTTTGATAATTTTTCTTTACACAATTGTCAGCCTTAACTCTTGGCACCTTGCTTGTGGTTCTGATGTCATTCACACCCTGAGGCTTGCTTATCCTGCAATCTTTCTATTTAAGCCTTCTTCACTTTCTGATATTCTGTAATTCCCCTACAAAATGTAAGTATGGGTTTTTCTTTATCATTTCTCTTTAGAACTTTCAGGGCCCTTTCAAACTGGGACATCAAATGATCTGGAAAATGTATATTCATTATTACTTTGAGTAATTATTACTTTTCATTTTTATTTCTTATGTTTTTGAAATAAATATGTTATCTAAATATGAGCACTTTGGTTTCTAATCTCCCTATTTCTTAGCTTATCTTTTAATCTTTTACATTTTTTAAATTATTTCTTTTTCTGAGAAGTTTTCTTGAGCTGATCTTCCCATTTACTAATACATTTCTCATCTCTAGCCATATAACTTAATTCTACCTATTATTTATCTATTGTATATTATATATTCTATTTATTTAGTATTTTTTCCTACTCTTGCTGCATTTTTATATTATCTTCCCGTTTCTTTTTTAGTTTATTATTTGGCTAGTTTTAAATCTTGATACGTATGTTTTAATAACTCTACTTCTGACAAAACCAGTAGTGTCTTTCTCAAGTGTCTTGTTATTCGTATCTAGGAGTTTATTTTCCCTTAGGAATAAAAGCAATTCTGTCAATGCTTACGGAGGAAAGTCAGAAATCAAGTGTCAACTCCAAGATGCTAAAGGAATTTTGGGGGAAAGGAGGTTGGATGAGCCCCAGAGGGGAAAACCCCAGTTATCAATAAGCCATTAATAATGGCTGATCCCATTAAACAAATCCTTAGGTAAATGGTTTCACCCTTTGACTCCCAAGAAGAATTAGCTTTAGAATCGAGGATCTCTGCAATAGATACTAATCCACCAATCAGGGAGTTTGAAGGAGAAGGTATAGGAAAGTAGCTTTCCAAATTTATTCCCAATTTTGTCAGCTCCCCATAAGCACAGAATTTCTGTGTTGTTCTGATTTTGTTCTTGAAGATACTTGTATCAGAGCTCTGAATAGTCATAGGTGAGGACAGGAACCTTTGTTTTAATGTAGTTTCAGGAGAGAAACAGAAGCAGAGCTCCCATAGATCCTTTCTGTTTTTTATGGGCTGACTTCTGCCCAATCAAAGCCACCCCCTCACTCATACCAGTTCAAACTTCTCTCTGTCACCACAAAATTTTCTGTATTTCCAGTTGTTTTGATTTGCTTTGTATTTTTACTTCTATGGTTAACTGTCATATTAAATTTAAAATAATACTTTTTATTCCAATTATAGTAGTTTTAATATGAAATAAACAGTATAAAGTAAAAAAATACAGTTTAAGCACAAAAATTCATTATGCAGTTTCTATGAAACAAAATCATAGTTCTTTTAATGGAGTTGTTCTACAATCTACACATATTTCTTTGCATTATTTTAAGTGAATTGCATGGGGGGAAAGGAAAGCCTAAATATCTTTCTATCTTGATTTTTTGAATAGTGGCTATAACTGCATTATCATTTGAAAATACTCTATTTTGCAAGGTCAGGAAATGTAGCAAAAATCTTTAACATTAATTTAGAACTAGTTGAAAGGCAGCAAAATCTAGGCCTTTCATCTATTCTTGAATGATTTCTTATTCAAACTCAGCTGGAGTTCTCAGAGCAGAATGTTCTGCTTTCTTGGATCCTCAGTCAAGGAAACCTTTAACTCACTCTATTTCATAATAAATCCAGGTAGAGCCAGTTATAACAAAATACATGATGGTGTGCCCTACTTTAATAGTGGATGGTTTTCAATTCTGCTCTAATGTATGTTCTCCATTCATTGATTTATTTCAAGTAAAAACAAGTAAATCAATAAGCTAACTATATATCTCCTGAATCAATTTTAAATATATTTAAGCTATTCTAAGCAATTTTAGGTTAAAAAAAAAAGTCTGCTATTTGCGAAGACTATGAGCAACTGAGTTACATAGTTATTGTTACAAAAGGGTCATAGCTCAGCTTTTGTGTATTAATTATTTTGCAAGCTATTATTATGACTGGCCAAAATGTGTGTATGTTCTTTTTTTCTTTTTTTTCAAGTTGTAAAACATGCACAGCATGTGGTTATCTGAAAAACTGATATAAGTACTCAAGACTTTTGTGGAAAGATAATACTGTACTTTAAAGTTAAATTTTAATTGTAAGCTCCACATCTTAGAAAATGGAAGGAAGATAAATTAATAACATACTTCTACAGAATTAAATTGGGAAGTGAAATGCATTTGGTATGTGAGACGATTACTACTAACTATGGGAAGACTTGGTTATTACCATCCATAGGATGATAGTTACTGTTTATCAGAATGCTACCCTCTAGAGCTACTAGTTCATTGGGAGTACTGATGTAAATTTTTGATCTTTTTATAACAGCACTAGATGTGTTTCTTATATCAACTCTGGCAGAAGCAAAAAAATTTCCCAAAAAAAAGATGTGAATGAAAATGGTTTGATCCACAAGTACTTCAAGTACCATTGTTCTTTTGTGTTTCAGGTTATAATGCATGTCCTTAACACAAATCCTATTTTTCACATAATGTAATAACAACACTGCTGTTACATAGTGATTGGTATTATAAAATGTGCTGTGAGATAAATGCTGTTATTATGAAAATCCTATTAGCAAGTCCCTATGTACTGTACATGCAGGGCAGATTTATTAACATACCCTCTGTAGTCACTTTCCTAAAAACAGTTTTACCAGCTATGAAATACTATGCAATAATGCCATTAATAAATGTATCTAATTGCAGTATATAAAAGTGAAACATTGAATAGCTTGAAATGGTTGCTGTGAATGGTGAGATTATTTCAAGTAGATGTATTGAGTAATGGATAACTATGCTCCCCCTTTTCTATACTGCCACATGTCAAGTAATAGATCATTTAAGTGCTTAGTCAGACAGCTGGGCTAACGAGACAAAGTTGTTTCTTTTATAAAAAACTGTCAGTAGATGGCAATGTGACTGTTTTATAAGGCATTTTTGTTCCATATGGAACTACAAACTTGAGATCATTCACATTTGCTACCTAAATTACTGTAATTTTCCCCAAAAAAAGAGCTCCAAGAGCCCTTTTAAACTATTCTTTAAATAATTGATAGTTACAAATGAAAAGCCAAGCCTAGAATTTCCAAAGTGATCAAAGTTGTTTTAATTTTCCATTGGTCAGGGTTGAATAAAAATAATGTTACAAACTATACCATCAATAACTAGGAATTGCAGAACCTCCATTTCAAACTGAAGTACTTTTAGCAAATCCATATCATACCCTCACTTAAACACTGCAGCCAGCTATGGCCCAGTGGTGCTGCACTATTAATACAGACCCAGAGGAATGCTGTTGCATTGAAAAAAGTTATTTTGGTATGTTTTCACTGTTTCTTTTATCCTTCCACCCTTCTCCAAATAAATAACCCTTGATGTTTCTAGTGATATGTTATGTAAATACACATGCATATATAATAACATATAATATTAAATATGCCTTAAAATTTAAAGCCTGCTAGGCAGTCTGCATATACTTCAAAGGCCATGGCTTCTGAACTCATTGCAGATTATAAAAACTAAAAAGGAATAATAAATTCTGGAGAGAAATTCTAAGAATTTTAACTAATGGGAAAATTCTGAGAATGAAAAAATATGTTAAAACTCTTGAATAAATTCTCACAGAATATACTAAGATATTATTCAGTTCTACAGAATTATTTCAATGTATTGAACCTTAAACTTGTGATTCCATTTTGGGTTATGTGAGGAGTTAAGAGATATACAGCAATTCCCCCTTATGTGTGGTTTTGCTTCCTACTGTTTCAGTTACTTATGGTCAACTACAGTCTAAAAATATTAAATGAAAATTTCCAGAAATAAGGAACTCATACATTTTACTTTGCACACCTTTCTGAGTGGTGTGATGAAATCTCATGCTGTTCCACTCTGTCTTGCCCAGGAGACGAATCAACCCTTTGTCCAGTGTAGCCACATGTGCATGCTCCCGGCTCATTTGCCACTTAGTAGCCCTTTTGATGATTAGGTCTACTGTGGTGGCATTGCAGTGTTTGTGTCAAGTAACCTATATTTTTCTTAATAATGGCCCCGAAGTGCAAGAGTGATGATGCTGGCAATTTGGAGTGCTGAAGAGAATATTTAAAGTGCCTCCTTTAGGTAAAAAGCTGAATTTCTTTTTTCTTTTCCTTTTTTTTTTGAGATGGAGGCTTGCTCTGTAGCCCAGGCTGGAGTGCAATGGTGCGATTTTGACTCACTGCAACTTCTGCCTCCCAGGTCCAAGCGATTCTCATGCCTAGCCTCCCATGTAGCTGGGATTACAGATGTGGAACACCACACCCGGCTAATTTTTGTATTTTTGTTTTTTATAGAAATGGGGTTTCACCGTGTTGACCAGGCTGGTCTTGCACTCCTGATCTCAGGTGATCTGCCCGCCTGAGCCTCCCAAAGTGCTGGGATTACAGTCATGAGCCACCATGCCCATCCAAAACTTCTTGACTTAATAAAGAAACAAAGAAAGAAAGAAAGACAGAAAGAAAGAAAAAAAAAATCCTGTGCAGAGGTTGCTAAGAACCTTGGTAAGAATCTTCTATCTATAAAATTGTGAAGAAGAATAAAAAAATTTTCGCTAGTTTTGCTGTCACACTTCAAACTGCAAATGTTAAACCAAAGTGCATGATAAGTGATTAAAGATGGAATGGGCATTAAATTTGTGGGGAGAAGACATGAACAGACAACGTGTTCCAATTGGTGGCAAGGTGTTCTTCCAGAAAGCACTGAATATACACAGACATCAGCAAAGAATTCCCTGAAATGAGTGACACCAACCTACTTATTGGAAGTAAGGAAAGGCTACACAGATTCAGGAAGAAGAAGAGTCTAAGTACAGTACATTATTTTGACAGAGGGAGAGACCATATCACATACTTTTATTTTACTATATTGTTATAATTGTTCTATTTTATTATTGTGGTTAATCACTTATTGTGCCTAATTTATAAATTAAACTTCATTATTGGTTTATATGTATAGGAAAAACATAGTATATACAGGATTCGGTACTACAGGGCATTTCAGGCATCCACTAGGGGGCCTTAAACCCTATCACTTGATAATGGGGATGAGTGTATTATCAGGAATGAGAGTCTATGAAGGGGCAATGTGGTATAATGAGGAAACATTATTCAGTTAAGAAATGTAGGCACTAGTCATAGTTTCATCTACGAAAAGTCCATTAAATAATCTGGGTTGCCATTTTATTTGTAAGAAGAATGAAATTAACTCATAGATATCTAATATTTCTTCAGTTCTCATTAGCAACTGAAGGTCTCACCTCACTTTGATCAGCAAGGTACCTAAAAAAAGATAAATCCTGGGGATCCTACTCAGTTCAGAATCTCTAAGACTTGATTAGATTTCTCCCCAAATGAACTACTAATCAGTTCAAATCTCAGAAATCAATAATTACAAGGGATGACTTCTTTTTTCCCCCATAATTCCTTAGCATAAGTCTTCTTGAATATGGTAAAGGAAAATTCATTAACTGCAAAAGATCCTTGGATCCATAGCAGAATAACTTTGACAGTGTTTAAATTAAGAATAGCATTGAAACCACATTTGCAAAATTATAACTGAGGAAATTATGTCAGAGATCAGACCTAACCGACCCCATCTTCCCTTTAACCTCTAAACTTTCTGTTCATTCCTGGGTGTAAGCCGAACTGGCCTTGGGAAGGAATTTCGTTTATAGTTTAAACTCTGAAACAAAACGGATAATAGCTCTTTCCCGAAAAATCCCATCTTGCCTGGGGACCAGTCTGCCTTTGTAGGACTAACAAGTTAGCTATAAGACTGGATATCTCACCGGTTGAGGGCCACGTAGCCCCTGGCTGCAAGAGTCTAGAACTCCCCAAATTCCTCCTGGGAGTAACATCACTATTGCAAAACCTAAGACCGGTGCTTGAGATATTTTGCAGACCCTGCATTCCGATGCAGCAGATGACACCACTCAGACTGATAATCTGGCTCAACCAGTTCTGCGATCCCACCCAGAACTCAGCAAGAACTCACTTCGACTCCCTATGATTTCATCTTCAACCCCACCAATCAGCACTCCCCACTTTCCAAGCCCACACCCGCCAAATTATCCTTAAAAACTCTGGTCCCCAAATGCTCCGGGAGACTGATTTGAGTAATAATAAAACTCCGGTCTCCGGCACAGCTGGCTCTGGGTGAATTACTCTTTCGCCATTGCCATTCTCATGTCTTGATGAATCGGCTTTTTCTAGGAAGCGGGCAAGATGAACCCCTTGGGTGGTTACAGCATCTCTTGTGGAAATAATGAATATAATTTCAAATTTAGATATATTTAAGAATTAAGGGACATAGTAAACTTGCTTTTTAAGTTTGATTTTAATAATTCTTAAAAAATCAGTACTTCTCTTTTAATGATTTATTTTCAATAAATCTTAGTAGTTTGTATTGTTAGGACAAATGCATACTAAAAATAAGAGGTTTGATTTTTCCTGTTGGAAATGAAAGATTTTTATCTCTTCTTTGTTTTCTCAGAGGATCTTAGCTTGAAAAAAATGTGTATTTTCTCAACTCTTTGAAATGCATATAAATCCTTTTGAAGACTACATAGGCCTTTGTTGGCTTTTTATGACCCAATAATGTCTTTCTCAAGAGCCTGGGAGCAATCTCTTTAACATACAACCATCCAGGAAGATAGCACCCCTATCTGCCAGTTTCTGCCGGTGAATAGGAACCTAACCTCCGTGGTGATCACCTTGCCCCAAGTTGCAAAACTACCTACTGTCATAAGAAAATGATGTGTGTGTGTGTGTGTGTGTGTGTGTGTGTGTGTGTGTGTGTGTGTGTGTTTTCAGGTAAGGCTATTTAGCTAACACAGGTAGTCATTTTAATTACCGGGTAAAGTTAGGCTGGGTTATTTATGACAAATGATGTTTTCAGGTCCTCTTACTTGAGAGCTAGTTATTGTGTATCTTGAAAACATATAGGTAATGGGTTGTATCTTGTTGGCTATCTGTTAATAAATAGTGAGATTTCTGCTTTTATAATCTCCTAGCAGATTGCCTGTGATGCTCATTACAGTCTAGTGTAATGTTTACATATACAATGATAAAAAGGTTTTCTTTCTCTACTACCTTTCTGCAGAGGATTTCTGAACTGGGATAAAATTTTGTTTTCAATTCTATTTCCGAAAAATATTTAACGAGAATTCAGATTTGCTTTTCTTGCTTTGGATTTTCTTCCTATCAACTCAATTCAACCTTAACTATTGCCCTCGGCAAGAATCATATTTCTATACTAGTTACCAATTCCTACTGATATAGTTGCAATTTATCCTCATGATGTTTTATTCTTTATTGATGGTAATTGTACTCTTTGTAGTATGACACTTTCTTGAAAATAAAGCAATCAAGCAAGATACAAAGAAATAAGCTAACAGGGAAATGTTAATACTTTTTAAAATGAGGAAGCAAACCCTTTAGAAGAATTTTCATCTAAAAAATATTTGAAGTTGTAGATGAAATGTTTTAGTTAATATGAATAGCTTTGTTTGCCGATATTTGTGGCTAAACGGGTGTTAAAAAGAAATGTAAAGCAAATATAATACTAGTCAGAATTCTATCATTCCATTTGTGAAGAAAATTATACTAACCATTAAAAAGGATTTATGCATATTTACTATTAAAATAGAACTTTCTCTTCAAGGAAAACATGAGAAGACAGAGACTTTTGGATTTCTTTAGGAAGTAGACCTTAAAATAATTAAGATCTATATATTTTAAAGTATCTTTCTTTCAAATACCCTTGAAGTTGGTCTTTAATCAGTAGCTTCATTAGACATTTCTCCATCTGCCATCATCACATGCATATGCAAGTGAGAAAACTTGTTCTGTGAAGTGATACTTTAATATTATTTTTAAATCAAGTGTCTAGATGGAAGGTTATACATCTTCAATTTTGCAAGATTTTCTTAAACACTGACTAAAACACAAAAATATATTTTTGCTGTATAAATGACAATATTTCCACTTTGTAAAAACATAGGCAATTTTTTACAATATTAAATAGATTTTAAATGACCATAAAACATTCATAATATTTTTCTAAGTTTTATTCTTGCTGTATCTGGGGTATAAATTCTATACAGAAACATGAAAGTTCATTGACTCACCCTTCATTTTTTTAATAGAGTTTCGATATGAATCTTAAAGCATAGATTTGGTTTTTCAAGAAGAGGGAGTTAAAAGAATAGCATCTATAATCTGGGTATTCTTAATGTCTGAACTCCACACTAGCTAGGCCTACTAAATGATTAGTGTTGAAGGTTAGATTGCACGTCATTCAAAAGACAATTTTCTTTGAACTGGCAATAATATTATAGACTGGCCTAAGACCTCAAAGTCATAAGTTATTATCAATCTGTCTTCAGAAGAGATGTTATCTTACAAAAAATCTCTGAAGTTAAAGGAAAAGAATCAACTTGCATGAAACATATATTAACTCCCCTGTTTGAGGGACAGTATACAGCACATTTGCTATACACTTATTGTTTCTGGACAATTCCATGATGAATGGATTGTGAAACTCATTACATTTTGGAGATCGACATTTAAACTCTGATTGAGACCAAGTATATTTTCTGCATGCAATCAGACTTCATTGATGTCTATACTATTCTAAGTATTATGCCAGGTACTATTCAGATGCTAAATAAAAGACTGTTAGGTTATACCATTGAAAATAAAAGTTTCTTGACTTCTCAATAGATTTATTCTGATTTACTTACTTAGATTTTTAGATGTAGCTTTTATATCATACTGAGGAGTAAATATCTGAAGGCTAAACGGAATTGTAATCCTCCAGAGTTGAAAGCATGCTAAGAAACTTTTAGTTGGTTTCTTCCTTCAGTCAGGACTACACTATCTCGGATATGCAAAAATAATTCCAAGAATATTTTTAATATACAACAATTGTTTTACAGTATAAAAACCCTGAATCTAAAAAAATCTGGCTACACAACTAAAACATTTACTGAAGAAAATATTTTATCTTAGATGAGTAGAGTTTTCTGACAGCTTTTTTGATGACATCTAGGACAGTTAAGTTATGGCCCTCAATTTCTGGCTTTCCTATTTGAATAAATACTTTTTTTCTTATGATTTTACTCTTTGGAAGATAAATATGCTTAAATTAGCTTTAAGTACACATATATGTCAAAATAATATCTTGGTTTCTAATCATGTTCAGGTAAATATATATTGCATTTCTCAGAAAGTCATTTAAGATTTTTAGCTTGTTTTTTGTGACTTAAAGAGTCTTTTACTAAAAACACAAACAAAAAACTATTTGCTTCATAAATTTTTTTTAAAGAACTAAAATACTCCAGAGCTTAGATGTATAGTTTTAAGTTCTGTAAATTAAGATATTATTTGGCAGCAAACTTTTTTTATTTGTTCAGCTAGATCTATTTATTTTATAACCAGCACTTTTAAATTTATCATTGTTATAAGATTTCATATATTTAAAAATTATTCTTACTCTGATTTATATCCAGAGCAATAATGAAATCACTCTTTTTCTGTAACATCTTCAACTAGATTTTACGTTCTGATACTATTTCCCTTTGGAGGACAACTTAGTTTTATGTGTCATCACCATGCAATAACTGGATAAATAATTGTTTATTTAGATCTAACTTACTTCCATAGAAATCGTGGCAAAATAAAGAGAAAATTGGATTGCTCAAACGAAAAAATTATTAGTAGTTTTGCGTGTTGTGAACTCCAAGAACCATTGTGGGGATTTTTTTAGATCCAGTGGTATTTGTTCCTGAGTTTGCAGTGAGTTTCACAGTACTCCAGAGGGTGGGTTTTTAAACAGTTTTATATATTTAATTGTTTCACTTCATATGTATTTACGGTAACAATTGGTATTTATTAGCAATAGCCAGGTCTCTATTACGCCCAAAGTTTAGGAATACTTAAACATGGCTGTATCCTTTTTTAAAGTTGCATAAAAAGGTCCTTACATACAAGTATTTGTCCTGATAGAAAATAATTGATTAATAATGTACAAGGGGATAGTAGCAGCTGCATGGTAAACAAGGAAGTTCAGGAATAGAACACTTTAAGTAAGAGAGGAAAACTGTGGGCTTGGGAATTTCTGTGTCTAAAATGAGCATAGATTTTAAAATCTATTCATGTGTTTAAATGTCATAATATTATTGATATTCATATCTTAACCAGATATTCATTCCACAGCTAATATTTACACTATGATTTCATTATTACTTTCACAATTTATATCATTAGGTTGGTCCAAAAGTTATCGTGGTTTTAACCAAAAGAATGGCAAAATGCAATTAGTTTTGCACCAACCTAATATTCATTTTAAAGGTCATTGTATGTGGATTATAAGATATTTTTATAGCTTCCATTCTGCATTTTGCTAATGCACGTTTATATAGGTGAACAGAAAACATTCTCTCATACTGGTATCTAATGCTAACATATTTTAACGGTAAAATTTGAGAAAATTCGCTAAGATTTTGCACAGAACTAAGATCTTTAAAAACAATGTTTTATTAAATGTATCATGAATCTACACTACAAGTACACAGTCTATCATCCACAACTCTGAAATCCAAAAAGCATCAAAATCACAAATCTTTTGGAAAACTATTTTTTTAACATAACCTACCTTTCCTGAATAAATGTATTGCTATTTATAGTGTTTATCTAGCTTAGAGTGATATGCATACATTTTGCTGCATATATATTAAGGTTTGATTACTATGTGAAGTGCTGATCTTACTGTGAGAATTACACAATACACAATATATGCATCAAATTAACCTTATAAAACTTGACAAATTTAGAATTATTAACATATCTAGCCCCAAGAGTTTTGGATATAGAACTGGGACTTGTGTTATTTAAACCAAGGTGAGATTTTAAAACCCTCTGTTCTGAAGTTGCATATCTTAAATTATTTATGCACTATCAGTTTGCTGTGAAGGTCATATAGAAAAGCAAATATTAAGGCTGAAACGTACTTAGAACTCATGCACTTCAATACTGCCTTTTCAACACAAAAACGTATGGCCAATAAAATAATTGCTTTGTTTGAAATCACACTGCCAATAAGTGAATGATACAAGGACTGAATCCAACTCTATGTGCTATTATCACCCATTTAAACAAAATTCAGGTGAGCACTTGTTTTGTTTTGTTTTTTTTGTTTTGCTTTGTTTTGTTTTTTTTTTTGTTTTTGAGACAGAGACTCACTCTGTCACCCAGGATGGCGTGCAGTGGTGCAGTCTCAGCTCAATGCAGCCTCCACTTCTGGGGTTCGAGAGATTATCTTGCCTCAGCCTCCTGAGTAGCTGGGATTACAGGCTCATGCCACCACACCCAGATAATTTTTTTTTTAATTTTTAATAGAAATGGGATTTTTCCATGTCGCTCAAGCTGGTCTTGGACTCCTGGCCTCAAGTGATCCACCCGCCTCAGCTCCCAAAGTGTTGGGATTATAGCCATGAGGCACCGCACCTGGCCTGGTGAGCACTTTTATATGCCAGGCATTTCTATATGGGTGATAGTTGACACCTTAAACTCAGCATACCCAACACTTGATGTGCTTCATCTTCCCCAATTCTTAAACCTCCTCTCATGCTCCATTCTGGTTACAGGCATCACCACCCTACCAGGCACTCATTTTTAAAACTTTCATATTGCTTGTGGTCTCTTTTCTTTCTTTGGGTCCATATCCACTCAGCTAATGAGTACACTGAATTCTATCTCCTTGTTTCTTTCCCTCATTTCTTCTTACTCTTGTTGACATTGCTTCACTTAACACAGGGCTAAGTAGTTTATTGTCTGGATTATTGCAAGAGTGTAAGAGCTGCCTCTAAGGATCCCTACCTACAATCTCTTCATTATCCTCACAGTCATCAACAACTCACATTGAAACCTCGGAGAGCAAAATTCTGGCAATGGGTCATCCTTTAATGAATAAGTAGTCATTAAAATTCTACTATATGCAAAGCAACATGCCAACTATTTTGAAGCATTCAAAGAAAGGTAAGGCAGAATTTCTCGCCTTGTCAGAATTAGCTTAGCATCACTAAATTAGACCGTCTACTTTAACCAGCACTCCAATGAATGAATCAATCAATCAACAACAACAACAACAAAAAAATAGCTCTATAGGATGCATGCCTTGTAAAACTATGTATGTGAAAGAAAATTCTCCCATAATACCTGTGGGCTTCTTGAATGAAAATATAGTGGATAGTCACAGTGTTTAATTCCCATAAACTAAGTTTACCACAGGAGTCTTTCTCAGAGAAGTCGAAATGGCTCAAAAAGTTAAAAAATAATTTTAAATATTTGTATAACTAAGGGGTTGTTATCAAAGGGTACATATCTCTAGTGTTTTGATTTTTGATATATTCTAATGTACCTAAAAATCTCAATGTAAACAAAGAAAGATGAACAGAAATAAGCTTCCATCGCTAATAATAATTATTACTATTATAAAACATAAAATTCTATCTCAGCAGTGGGCAGGAGAAACTGGGCAGACTACATTGCAGTTAGAAAATACTTTCCTTTATGGCTTTTATAAAAAATACAAAAAATAACAAGTGATGGTGAAGGTGTAGATAAAAGGGAACCTTGTACACCTTTGATGAGAATGTACATTGGTGCAGCCACAATGGAATACAGTATGGAGGTCTGTAAATACATTTAAAGTAGAACTATCATGTGACCCAGCAATCCATCTGCCGAATATATAGAAAAAGATATTAAATCGGCACCTTGTAAAGACATCTGAACTCCCATGTTCATTGCAACATTATTCGCAACAGCCAAGATAAGGAAACAAACTAAGTGCCCATCAAGGAATAAATGGATAAAGAAAATGTTATATAAATAGCAGAATATTATTATGCCTTAAAAAGGAAATCCTGCCATTTTTAACAGCATGTATGAAACTAGAAGACTTTTTTATAAGTGAAATAAGCCAGACACAAAGGAAAGAATGGAAGAAAAAATGCTACATGATCTCGCTTACATATGGAATTAAAAAAAAAAGAGAAAGATTGAATACATAGAAGCAGAGAGTAAAGTAGTGGTTGAGGGGTGGTGAAAGTCAGTGGGAAACAGGAAGACATAGGTTAAAAGCTATGCAGTTATGGTGGTGAGTATGTCTACAGACCTAATGTACAACATGAGGACCATAATTAATATATACTATTATGTGCTGGTAATTTGGTAAGAGAGTAGATTTTAGGTACTCCACTGTAAAAAGGGTAACTATATGAGTGATTAATATATTAATTTGCCTGACTGTAGTAATCACTTCATTATGTATGTGTATGTTAAGAATATCAAAAGACGATGTTATACACCTTAAATGTATACAATGCAGAAAGAATTTTTTTAATATAAGTTGTCATAGTCCTATTCCTGAGAATTATGTTTTTCCTTTAGAAATGTGTGTACACATGAACATGTGTTTACTTGCTTTGTGTTAAGTCCTAGTTAGCTTACAGTCAAAAAGAATAAGCCCGCATATCTACTTTTTTGGCAGAGAAAATTCAGAGAGCTAGACTTGAAGGGCTTAAGTTGAATAACAGAATACACTGCAGCATATACATTCATGCCTAAGGGTGAGCTTGAACTGCAACAACCCTAGGGGTTTCTTTAAAGACAGGTAAAGATTCAGTGCTTAGGAATTTTGAAGAAGGAGGTAGTATTTCCATAGGTGGCATAGCTAAAGACATTACAAAGGGCTAGGAATTAATCTATATGTAAGTGCATCTGCTTTAAAGATCTACTTTTTTCCCTTTCAGTTGTTCCCCAAAACAGTCATACTAATAGCCATTAATATGAACATTATGTTCATTAGCATAAAACATTGCCATTCCATGTTTTATTTCTCTTTTGGTAGCTCAACAATTCAATAAGTCTGATGCAGTCACACAGTCTTTGGGTTTTTACATTTTGGGGAATAAATGAGCAGTGACCCTCTGCAAATATTGAGACAATAAGAAAGATAAGATTACATAACAGCAAGAAAAGTCATACCTGGGAATGCCTGCTTATTTCTCTTGTCCTATGGAGGAAGTTCAGAGTCTACACTTTTAATGAATACTGTGCGATATAGCATTATGATGACTACGGCATTGAGAATAACAATAGTACCTACTTCATAATTATTGCAAAATTACATTCAATTAACACATGTAAATTCCTTAGAACATTTCTAGCATATAGTGAATATTACAACACTAATTATCATTTTAAGTTACAATAATAATATCATTTACTAATGAGGATTAAATATAATTTAGTGATGCCTGAAAATTACTTAGCGCATTACAAGTGCTTTCTTCTTTTTCTCTTTCTTCTTCTCCTCCTCCTCCCCTTTTTCTTCCACCTCTTCCTCCTCTGCCTCCATCTCTTTCTCCTGATCTTTCTTTTTCTCCTTCTTCCTTTATCAGCTATAAAGCACAGTTTAAAAGAGGGAATTAAAATTGGTCCCGTTATGTGAATATAGGAAGATTTAATCTTCATTTGTATCTAAAGTGTCTATCTTCCTGTACTGCGGCCTCATAGTGCCCTTGATCCATATTCTTTGAGTGATGAAAGAGTCAGAGGGATTAAGCACCATCTATGTGTTAAAATATATCACAAATTGAAAGAAAAATAAATTATTTTACAGTTTTATATGCACAAGACACTGTGGAGGCACATTTTATGCTATGATCAAGTTCAGTTATTCTAGATGTGTCCCTTACTTACAACTCTAGTAACCAAATGAAATAAAAGGGAGATGTGTTTAGTTTAATGTAAATCTACTGTATATTATGAGCATTACTACTACATTTAAACAATTTCACCAAATTGTGTACTACTGTAATTGTAAATATTATATGTCTTGCTAAAGTTGAAAGAAAAAATATCTAAGCCTGAAGAGATTAAATAACTGTTTCCCAAGATCTAGAATCTGACACTACCAAAGAAAATTAAATAAGATGGGAGAGCAAATTAAAAGTATCTGCAGGGAAAAATGCTTTTCTTAGTGTGTCTTTAATTTTTTTGGAATAGGGTCAGGTAAAATATTTTCCTTTAATGTATGTGTAACTGAACAGCTTAGCAGCTTAGCCTCAAACTGCATTTTCAAACTTTTTTTTCCTTTCCCCTTTCCACCTACCCCAACCCAGTTTCAAGATGTAGCTGTGAGATAAAACTTACAACCCCGAAATGTTTTCTTTCCCTTCCCTTTTCCACATTATGCTCCCGTTATGCACATTTATTTACCTAGATTTTTTTTAAGCACACACCATACTCACTTATATAGTCATCTATTTCCTTAGAAGCTTCAAGGGTCAGATCCTGATATGGACCAGACACCACTGAATTCTCTCTCCAACAAAAGATTACTTCAATGCAGGAACCAACTTCCAGCTGAACATTGATTACAAGATTAGCTATGATTGGCTGGGCACTGTAACTCACGCTTGTGATCCCAGCACTGTGGGAGGCTGAGGCAGGTGGATCACCTGAGGTCAGGAGTTCGAGACCAGCCTGGCCAACATGGTGAAACCCTCTCTCTACTAAATACAAAAAATTAGCCGAGCGTGGTGGTTCATGCCTGTAATCCCAGCCACTCGGGAGGCTGAGACAAGAGAATCGCTTGAACCCAGGAGGTGGAGGTTGCAGTGAGCCGAGATCACGCCACTGTACTCCAGCCTGGGTCCATCTCAACAACAACAACAACAACAAAATAACAAAATAAATAAATAAATGAAAGATTGACTATAATTAATTTATAACCTGGTAGGACCCATGATGGTGCCAGCCCTTTCACCAGATGGAACAATAACTCAAGATGAGCCATCTGAGCGAGTCACACCACTTGGCACCTGGTAGTACCGACCTGCGACCCTTTCTCTAAAAACCTCTGCATTCCCTCTACAAATTGAAGAATGGAATTGTTTTCTGTTCTTCCCCTTGCTGGCACAAATAAAAAGTCTTACTCTCTTTTTTTAATCACATCTATTATTATTTTGGCTTCTTTCTAAAAGTGGTGAGCAGCCAGACTCTTTTGCTGGTTAGATACAGATTTTCATTTTGGAGTTTCAGGCTCATTCAAAACTACAGAAATTTACAAGTAACAAAGAGAGAGGAAATCCATAAATGTCTTGATAATTAAAGCTTTATGAAATAAACTCAAGAAAAATATAATTTTAGACCTTCCAAGCTAACTTAACACTTTTAATTTATTATACTTTTTTGGCTCTCAAGCAAACTGTTATAAATAGAGTAAGAGGTCAAAGAAAAGTATTGCTAAAAAATTCTTACTCCCCTTCTTGCATCCCCTACCTTGATTAATGTCACTACCATCTACCTACGCAATGGGGACCAGAAATATGAAAGCTCTTTTCATTTCTCTTATCCTAAGTATCTTGGAAACTGCCTTTTTGAAATAGGTACTTAATAATATTTTTGAAATGAATGAGCAAATGAATGAATAGAAAGCTACTGAGAATTTACTGTTTTAATTAAAAACTAGAGAAGAAGAGTCTATCACTTTTTAAAATTGCCCTGAAAATTTGGGAATAAAAAGATCCCCAAGAAAATACTTTCTTCTTCAGTTGAGTAATTACATCAGGTAATCTATATAAACCAATGGATACTGTCTACACTGCATTCTAAGCTCCCTTCTCCTTCTCTTTATAATGCTTCACTCAGCAAAGTTTGTGATACCAAGATGAATGTAATGACATTTTGTGACATATTGGCAATAAAAATGCATTCTCTGTTGAAGCGACACTATACAAGAACAGTTTAGAGGAAGAGGTACAGATACGTCAAACAAGCAAAACAAATATAACATATGGCAGTGAGAATATTTGTAACCTTATGTAGGGTAAGAAAATATTTTTTCTATTCTTTATTCCTTTCTTCCTTGTACTAGAACTACACTTATTAAATTATGTAAGTCTTCATATAACTCTTTGAAAGCAAAATCTTAAGTATTTTAACAAAATCCATTCAGCTACAATCAACTCTTCTATTTTATTGTTTAATTAGAAGGTACTTCTGACACATCTAATCCAAAGCTCTCATTAAGTACTAGCAATAAAAGCTTTAATGCCAATCATGTAGAAACTATGTGAATTTGACAAATTCTTTTAAACTATCACATAAACGCATTAAAAATACAATTTCACGACCAAGAAATTTAAATAAGATGAAACAATTTTTATTTATGTAAACAAATAGAGGAACTACATTAAAAATTAAACACCACTCAAATCATTATTGTTAACAATGTACTTCGCTTACACATGAACTAAAATATTACATATTCGTTTTTTTCATACCAAGTGCTTATTGTTCATAGAAATAATTTGTTCCTGTCATTTAAAACCCTCAATCAAGTTTTACAATATTTTCTTTACCTAAAATTTAATTTAAATTGAAAAAATAGTGTATCTAAAAGGAAAACATGGTTAGCAGTAGAATTCAGATTTGAATAAATTCTTTTGGCTCTTATTTAAAAATATCATGGAATAAAATAATTTATATCAAATGAGCAATAGCTTTCCACATGTATTTAGTTTATCAATTACATTTGTAGCCCAATAGTCCAATCTTGAGTCACTTTGCTAATATATGTATATAATTTAAGGAATTTAAATTATTTCCCTAGTTGCCATTTTAATATCTGTTACTTTCATGAGTTACGAGATGATTTATTTACAAGAATAAAAAAATGATTAGTCATGGTATGTTATTATATTGTTAAAGTCCTAATTTTAAGCCATTAACTTATATTCTTTTGAAAACTTTCAGCATCCATAAAGTAGCTCAGATTTAAATGAAAAGAAGATTTTTCTATAGATGGAACACCTCTGTTTTCAAAAGTTGCCTTCTTCAGACTTGATACTACATTTCCATTCTCTAACACCACATTGTTTTAAGTAGAAAAGTGAATGAAAGCTGTTATTTTTAATAATTTAGATTGACTCAGTTTGGGAGTTATTGCTTATAATCCAATCAAATGCTTTGAGATTATTTTAACATTTAGTTTTAAAAGCTATTTTAAAATGCATAACTCCCCGCTTCCCTGATATTTGGCTTGCAAAACATAGAGGCAATGGAGTAAAATTTTGATAAATGAGATGAAAATCAAATTCTGGTCTGTTGTGTAAGAAAAGCGTATGTTGAGATTTGGTTTGAGAATTTGGATAATTTCAAATAGTGACTAACATTAAACATGGAACTGTGATTTGTAGCTATAACCATCAGTGCCCACTCTTGTACACAAAACATTTCAAAGCATATATTCTGTTTTTAAGTAACTTGGTTCATTGTAATCTAAAAATGAAGAAATGCAATCATAATTTCCCAAGATCCAGGAATAGTTTAGGTGCTGGGAACATTACTTCCTCAAAATCATTACCTAATATGATCATCTATTTACTATATCACATTCAAACAAGTAAAAATAAAAATAAAGATCAATCTTAATAAAAAAAAAAACCCATGCATTGTATTTCTCATAGAAATGCAAGTGACTATGGAATCAGCACTGTGGAATTCATGTTACTATTTATTTTTATTTCCACAAAATTTTGACCTCTGTCCTCAAATTCCTAATAGAGTGGAGAAATGGAAATTTCAGGTAGTTTCAATTTCTCCAGAACATATCTCCTGGCTGCTATTTGGTTTTACTGTAATCTACAACTAAGGTTTTCATGTTGATCTTTCCATTATCCTTATTTTGGCTTTCTAATCTCTCACAGAATCAGCATCAAAGATTGGTGAAACATTGTTGGTGACATCTTGTCAAGAAATATTGTGGACTGCTTCTAAGGTTTTTAGGGTTTTAGGTCTTACGTTTAAGTCTTTAATCCATCTTGAGTTAAATTTTTGCATAAGGTGTAAGGAAGGTGTCCAGTTTCAGTTTTCTGCATATAGCTAGCCAGTTTTCCCAACACCATTTATTAAATAAGGAATATTTTCCCCATTGCTTGTTTTTCTCAGGTTTGTCAAAGATCAGATGGCTGTAGATGTATGGCACTATTTCTGAGGCCTCTGTTCTGTTCCATTGGTCTATATATGTGTTTTGGTACCAGTACCATGCTGTTTTGGTTACTGTAGCCTTGTAGCATAGTTTGAAGTCAGGTAGCGTGATGCCTCCAGCTTTGTTCTTTCGGCTTAGAATTGTCTTGACTATATGGGCTCTTTTTTGATTCCATATAAATTTAAAGTAGATTTTTCTAATTCTGTGAAGAAAGTCAATGGCGGCTTGATGGGAATAGCATTGAATCTATCAATTGCTTTGGGCATTATGGCCATTTTCATGATATGGATTCTTCCCATGATGAACATGGAATGTTTCTCCATTTGTTTGTGTCCTTTCTTATTTCCCTGAGCTGTGGTTTGTAGTTCTCCTTGAAGAGGTCTTCACATCCCTTGTAAGTTGTATTCCTAGGTATCTTATTCTCTTTGTAGCAATCACGAATGGGAGTTCACTCGTGATTTGGCTCTCTGTTTGTCTATTATTGTTGTATAGGAATGCTTGTGATTTTTGCACATTGATTTTGTATCCTGAGACTTTGCTGAAGTTGCTTATCAGCCTAAGGAGATTTTGGGCTGAGACAATGGGGTTTTATAAATATACAATCATGTCATCTTCAAACAGAGATAATTTGACTTCCTCTTTTCCTATTTGAATACCCTTTATTTCTTTCTCTTGTCTGATTTCCCTGGCCAGAACGTTCAATACTATGTTGAATAGGAGTCGTGAGAGAGAATATTCTTGTCTTGTGTCAGTTTTCAAAGGGAGTGCTTCCAGCTTTTGCCCATTCAGTATGATATTGGCTGTGGGTTTGTCATAAATAGCTCTTGTTAGTTTGAGATACATTCCCTCAATACCTAGTTTACTGAGTGTTTTTAGCATGAAAGTCTGTTGAATTTTATTGAAGGCCTTTTCTGCCTCTATTGAGATAATTATGTAGTTTTTGTCATTGACCCTGTTTATGTGATGGATTACATTTATTGATTTGCATATGTTGAACCAGCCTTGCATCCCAAGGATGAAGCCAACTTGATTGTGGTGGATAAGCTTTTTAATGTGCTGCTAGATTCTGTTTGCTAGTATTTTATTGAGGATTTTTGCAGTGATGTTCATCAAGGATATTGGCCTGAAATTTTCTTTTTTTGTTGTGTCTCTCCCAGGTTTTGGTATCAGGATAATGCTGGCCTCATAAAATGAATTAGGGAGGAGTCTCTGTTTTTCTATTGTTTTGAATAATTTCAAAAGGAATGGCACCAGCTCCTCTTTGTACCTCTTGTAGAATGTGGCTGTGAATCCATCTGCTCCTGGGCTTTTTTTGGTTGGTAGGCTATTAATTACTGCCTCAATTTTAGAACTTGTTATTGGTCTATTCAGAGATTTGACTTTTTCCTAGTTTAGTCTTGGGAGGGTGCATGTGTCCAGGAATTTATCCATTTCTTCTAGATTGTCTAGTTTATTTGCGAAGAAGTGCTTATAATATTCTCTGATGGTAGTTTGTATTTCTGTGGGATCAGTGGTGATATCCCTTTTATTATTTTTTATTGTGTCTATTTGATTCTTCTCTCTTTTCTTCTTTATTAGTCTGGCTAGTGGCCTATGTATTTTGTTAATGTTTTTTAAAAAAATCAGCTCCTGGATTCATTGATTTTTTGAAGGGTTTTTTAGTTCTCTATCTCCTTGAGTTCTGCTCTGATCTTAGTTATATTTTCTCTTCTGCTAGCTTTTGAATTTGTTTGCTCTTGCTTCTCTAGTTCTTTTAGTTGTGATTTTAGGGTGTCAATTTTAGATTTTTCCTGCTTTCTCATGTGGGCATTTAGTGCTATAAATTTCCCTGTAAGCACTGCTTTAGCTGTGTCCCAGAGATTCTGGTACAGCGTGTCTTTGTTCTCACTGGTTTCAAAGAACTTATTTATTTCTGCCTTAATTTTATTATTTACCCAGTAGTCATTCAGGAGCAGGTTGTTCATATTCCCTGTAGTTGTGTGGTTTTGAATGAGTTTCTTAATCCTAAGTTCTATTTGATTGCACTGTGGTCTGAGAGACTGTTTGTTATGATTTCCATTCATTTGCATTTGCTGAGGAGTGCTTTACTTCCAATTATGTGGAATAAGTGCTATGCGGATTTTAGAATAAGTGCTATGCGGTGCTGAGAAGAATGTATATTATGTTGGTTTGTAGTGAAGAGTTCTGTGGATGTCTATTAGGTCTGCTTGGTCCAGAGCTGGGTTCAAGTCCTGAATATCCTGTTAATTTTCTTTCTTGTTGATCTGTCTAATATTGGCAATGCGGTGTTAAACTCTCCCAGTATTATTATGTGGGACTCTAAGTCTCTTTGTAGGTCTCTAAGAACTTGCTTTATAAACCTAGGTGCTCCTGTATTGGGTGCATATATATTTGGCATAGTTAGCTCTTCTTGTTTCATTGATCCCTGCACCATTATGTAGTGCCTTTCTTTGTCTTTTTTAGATCTTTGTTGGTTTAAAGTCTGTTTTATAAGAGACTAAGATGGCAACCCCTGCTTTTTTTTGTTGTTGTCCATTTGCTTGGTAAATATTCCTGCATTCCTTTATTTTGAGCCTATGTGTGTCTTTGCACATGAGATGGGTCTCCTGAATATGGCACACAGAGGGGGCGTGACTCGTTATCCAATTTGGCAGTCTATTCTTTTAATTGGGGCATTTAGCCCATTTACATTTCAGGTTAATATTATTATGTGTGAATTTGATCCTGTCATTATGATGCTAGCTGGTTATTTTGCCCATTAGTTGATGCAGTTTCTTCATAGTGTCCACAGTCTTTACAGATTGATATGTTTTTACAGTGGCTGGTACTGGTTTTTCCTTTTCATATTTAGTGCTTCCTTCAGGAGCTCTTGTAAAGCAGGTCTGGTGTTGACAAAATCCCTCAACATTTGCTTGTCTGTAAAGGATTTTATTTCTCCTTCGCTTACAAAGCTTACTTTGGCTGGATATGAAATTCTGGGTTGAAAATTCTTTTCTTTAAGAATGTTGAATATTGGCCCCCACTCTCTTCTGGCTTGTAAGGTTTCTGCAGAGAGATCTGCTGTTAGTCTGATGGGTTTCCCTTTGTGAGTAACCTGACCTTTCTCTCTGGCTGCCCTTAACATATTTTTCTTCATTTCAACCTTGGTGAATCTGAAGATTATGTGTCTTTGGGTTGCTCTTCTTGAGGAGTCTCTTTGTGGTGTTCTCTGTATTTCCTGAATTTGAATGTTAGCCTGCCTTGCTAGGTTGGGAATGTTCTCCTGGATAATATCCTAAAGTGTGTTTTCCAACTTGATTCCATTCTCCCTGTCACTTTTAAGTACACCAATCAAATGTAGGTTTGGTCTTTACACGTAGTCTCATATTTCTTGGAAGCTTTGTTCGTTCCTTTTTATTCTTTTTTCTCTAATCTTGTCTTCATCTTTTATTTCATTAAGTTTATCTTCAATCTCTGATATCCTTTCTTCTGCTTGATCTATTTGACTATTGATACTTGTGTATGCTTCATGAAGTTCTTGTGTTGTGTTTTTCAGCTCCATCAAGTCATTTATGTTCTTCTTTAAACTGGTTATTCTAGTTAGCAGTTCCTGTAACATTTATCAAGGCTCGGCTCTTTGCTTCCTTTCCTTAGGTTAGAACATGCTCCTTTAGCTCGGAGGAGTTTGTTATTATCCACCTTCTGAAGCCTACTTCTGTCAATTCATGAAACTTATTTTCCATCCATTTTTGTTCCCTTGCTGGTAAGGAGTTGTGATCCTTTGTAGGAGAAGAGGCATTCTGGTTTTTGGAATTTTCAGCCTTTTTTGTTGGCTTTTCCTCATCTTTGTGGATTTATCTACCTTTGATCTTTGATGTTGGTGATGTCCAGATAGAGTTTTTGCATGGGTGTCTTTTTTGTTGATGTTGATGCTATTGCTTTCTGTTTGTTAGTTTTCTTTCTAACAATCAGGCCCCTCTTCTGCAGGTGTGCTGGAGTTTGCTGGAGGTCCACTCCAGACCCTGTTTGCCTGGGTATCACCAGCAAAGGCTGCAGAATGGCAAAGATTGCTGCCTGCTCCTTCCTCTGGAAGCTTCGTCCCAGAGGGGCACCTGCCAGATGGCAGCTGGAGCTCTCCTATGTGAGATGTCTGTCTACCCCTGCTGGGAGTTGTCTCCCAGTCAGGAGGCATGGGTGTCAGTGACCCACCTGAGGAGTCAGTCTATTTCTTAGCAGAGCTCAAGTGCTGTGCTTGGTGATCCACTGGTCTCTTCAGAGCCAACAGGCAGGAACGTTTAAGTCTGCTGAAGCTGCGCCCACAGCCGCGCCTTCCCCCAGGTGATCTGTCTCAGGGAGATGGAAGTTTCATCTATAAGCCCCTGACTGGGGTTGGTGCTTTTCTTTCAGAGATGCCCTGCCCAGAGAGGAGGAATCTAGAGAGGCAGTCTGGCTACAGCAGCTTTGCCATGCTGTGGAGGGTTCTGCCCAGTTCGAACTTCCTGCTGGCTTTCTTTACACTGTGAAGGGAAAACTGCCTACTCAAGCCTCAGTAATGGCAGACACCCCTTCCCCCACGAGGTTGGAGCATTCTAGTTTGACTTCAGACTTCTGTGCTGGCAGTGAGAATTCCAAACCAGTGGATCTTAACTTGTTGGGCTCCATCGGGATGGGATCTGCTGAGCAAGACAACTCGGCTCCCTGGCTTTGGCCCTCTTTCTAGGGGAGTAAACGGTTCTGTCTCACTAGTGTTCCAGGGCAACTGGTGTACAAAAAACAAAAACAAAAAAAGAAAGAAAGAAAAAAGAAACTCCTGCAGCTAGCTCAGTGTCTGCCAAAATGGCTGCCTAGTTTTATGCTTGAAACCCAGGGCCCTGGTAGTGTACACACCTGAGGGAATCTCCTGGTCTGCAGGTTGCAAAAGCCTTGGAAAAACCATAGCATCTGGGCCAGATAGCACTGTCTCTAATGGCACAGTCCCTCATGGCTTCCCCTGGCTAGTGGAGGGAATTCCCAGACCACTTGCACTTCCCAGGTGAAGCAACACCCTACCCTGCTCCTGCTTGCCCTCCATGGGCTGCACCCACTGCCTAACCAATCCCAATGAGACAAACTGGGTACCTCAGTTGGAAATGCAGAAATTACCCACCTTCTGCATTGGTCTCACTGGAAGCTGTAGACTGGGTCTGTTCCTATTCAGTCATTCTGCCAGCCCCTTGATTATTTCAATTTCTTTAACCAATTCATATAGCCTCCAATGCAAATATACTATGTTTTTGTTTATAAGCAACTTAGAATACGTTATCATGTTAATCTCTTAAACTTGTGGCATATAAATCAGGTAAGGCTGACCGCACTTGACAAACAATTTAACAGCCTAACTTGAGACATTTAGCTGGGAATTGATAGAACTTGGATTCAACCTTACCTTCTACTTTCAAGCCTAGTCTTATTTGTATTACTTTACAGTTACTAGAAATACTTGGGGATATGTATATTTTTTATGAAAAAGTAATTGATTATATCCTTTGACAACTTTAATTATTCTCCCTCAATCAACTATTTAATACACTAAGTCAAGCAACAATTTTGGTTAAACTATTTGACACATGATTGACTATTAATCAATTAAGCTGGTGGCTTGTAGACTCAGTTGTAGCAGTGTTAAATTAACAGTCAAAAGCAGTCTTGAATCCAATTGAGGCTCCTTCATCTGCTTGTGTAATACTAGAGAATTTCTCACTAAAATATAGTTTATTATAATTATGATATTACAGTTATTATTATGTGTTTGAGGGAAATAATTTCATTGTAGATTTTTTATATTTGTATATTTCTTCATATTTCTTCAGGTTTTCTCTTCATAATACCTACGTCATCTAGTAGCATAACGTAAGGCAGAATCCTTCAAAGGTAAGGAGAGAATCCTTCACTGAGTTGCGTTAAAAATGTTCATGGCAGAGATATGGTTTATCATTTTGGGCTGTCCTTGGTAAAAGCTATGTTATTATAGTCATCATCACAGCGTTAAACACTCTAACTCTGCAGTCCCAAGGTATATCATTCAGTGTGATGTGGTGGATAAACCCCTGCACTATAGGTAAGACCTGGATGGGGTCTCAGCTCTGGCACTAAAAAATTATGGGGGAATCTTAACTTCTCAATCCATAAAACACGCTTCCTGAAAAGTGTGGAGTTTCATCACCTAAAAATTATCTTCTACTTCAACTGTTCTTTCACTGTAGACTTGTTTGCTTGAGTAAAATCTATTGATTTTATGTAAACATGACAAAGGCTTACTGTTTATTGTTTAAAAACAAGTAAAACAAAAGTTAGTCCTAATCTTTGTATTGAGAATTTGGGTCCAATCCTAATTAGTTCCTGTGTTTTATGTTCATTAGAATATACACTTGTATTGGTAGTAGTATAAAGGACTGCTGTTAGTTTCGTGCAAAAGTAATTGCAGTTTTTTCCATTAAAAATAATGACAAAACACAGTTATTCATAATTTAGTTTCTTTGTATTTCTTTTCATTAACTTTAATGTAATATTTCCATGATAAAAAAACTATACAGTAGCAAAGTGAAGGTTTCATATTTCACTTTGATGCAAGTAAATATGTGGAACTCTATATATATTATGGTAATTTAGAATAAAGGTATCATATTAGATTTTTCACAAGCAAAATAGTTGTAGTACCACTGCAGAATAGTGTTGGCAGTGTAATTCAAATACTAACTTTTGTTTTGTTAATTTTAATAAGACATAGAAACAGCATTAACAATTTAAAAACATATTATATTGCTTATGAAACTATTTAAGCACTTTTAAATTGTAATAGGGTTTTTTGTAGAGTGCTGACCAAGAAATCATCCTCTAAACATTTCTAAAAAAAAAAAAAATAACAAATAACAAAAAAACTTATAGTATTACCAACATTTTGCAAAAATATTTACTGATTTTACTAGTATGTAAAATTTTTTGCATATCGATCTATTAAATATTAAGAGTATTGAATTTAGTTTACTGTATTATTTTTAGTTATTTCTACTAAGTCAGTATTTAGAGAGCATTTATCCATGTGCATATTAGAGAGATAGGGGGATGTCCGAGGACCAAAATAAAGAAAAAAAAAATGGAATGAAGTTTTACTTCTCCTCTTGCCTGTGAAATGTGGTGTCTGAGGAAGAATGAAGATATTCTTACTGTCCGTACTCATCATTTTTCAGATGGTTGGTATTTTTACAGAGAATGTCATCCTAAGTCTCGAATTATGGTTTCAAAACTATGTCTAAGTAGCACTTACCCTAGATATCCCAAACGCCTGGCTTAATACTCCATAACATCTCTTCACCATCTTTCTTGAGCTGCTCTTTTTTCACGCTTCCTCAAGACAGGCTTTTATTCATGGCATTTCTTCAGCTTGGAGCATATTTTGCCCCCGGTATAAAGCACAGTTGAATATTTTTTTCTTTCAAAGGTTTTCCCCCAATATCATGGCTCCATCTTTTTCTTCCGTTCTCTGATCCACCCTCCTACACAGGAGATAAATATTATATAATTGTCATGTTTATGGTAGACTCACCCTTACTGTAAGTTCCATGAGGGCATGGATTTCATCTCATTTGCCAGCATTCAGAACAGTTTTTGACACTGATTGAATATTTTTTAAATAAATAAGTGTTTGTCTCTTTTTTTGTTCTGGAGAGATACTTTCTTTTACATGCAGTTATTATGCTTAGATGCGTAGGGAAATACTAGGTGGTTAACCTAAGTTAACCAGAAATAAATTTTCTGGAGAGTATTTAAGATTATGAAACATGTATTTCCGCAATATGCTTCTAGAAAAGGGAAGAAAGAAAGGAAGGAAGGAAGGAAGGAAAGAAGGAAGGAAGGAAGGAAAAGACAGAAGGAGGGAGGGAGGAAGGGAAGGGAAAGGAAAAAAGGAAGAAGAAGCACACTCAAAATTACAGGAACACCACAAATTACATTGTAGTTCTGAAAAGACAGTTATCTAACTTTGAATTATCTCTTTGAAATTCACTAAACTGAAAATGCACGCTTAATATACCCACATAATACCTTGAGTATACAGATGGAATGCTTGGTGTAACATTTATTCTTTTTTTCCTCTTAGATTTCACACCCTTGAAAAAAAAAAAAACAAAACCCTAGGAACAAGTGCTAAGTCATTTGATTTACTTCAAATTTCTTTGCTTTAGGATTATAAATCAGACTCTTATTGTCACTTTAATGCAGAAAGGATTCTTTTGTGTTCATAATATAGATCAAGATGTGATTTAAGTCGAATCTTGTCAAGGTAACTCCTTTTTAAACTATGAGACGAGACTTGGCTGTAGCCCAAAACTAATGGGACTCATATTTTATAATAAAAAGCAATATGTTAGTAATAGAGGCTTTGCTGCTTCTTGCTGTCTCCACAAGCACAAATTCTTGTCAGTTTTCACAGCTAATGCATTTTTTGTCAAGTCGTAAGCACTTTTAAAAAGTCTCTACTTAATATTGTGGAAGACAGAAATTCTAATTTTCCAAAGGAAGCAGTGAAAATAGAGATCTTAGCCTGGAGGAATAAGATATAAGATGCTTGACTATCAAAAGAATCCCATTTTGAAAAGACAGACCATCAGAAAGTAGTGTGAATATAAAACTGAACAAATCTTCAAACTGAACATAAAGGGGTGTCACACTTCCAGTATCTTTCCTCTTCCCCACATTTTAGAAAGGATCTTTCAACTGATGAAATGTAAAAGATGACAGGAAGTAATTTATATTGTTCACATCTACTATTTAATGACTTCTTTGAGAAATGAAAGCTAATTTCACTTGTGTTTGCAATATACTGCAGACGCTTGTCACACATTGCATATAGCTCTTGTAAGGGTACTTGTCTATAGTGTCGAGTTAAATATTGATGTGAAATTATAGCAAAAGTTTCAGGACAACTAGTTACTTAAACTTTTAAACTCTGTGACTTCCAATCTGAAAAAGCCAAGGGTATATTGCACAGAAAAAAATACCAGTGTGAGCAATGACTAGTCAAGTGGGAGAAATTAACTTAGAAATTGCTGATTATATTAATAAGTCATCTTCCTAGAAAACCAAGTCAGTTTTACTTATTAGATTAACAAATTTTATAAAAATAAAAGACTAATTTAATTTAAAACATTCCCTTATGGATATTTAACTGATTCTTCAACTATCACACTGTATGTAGGATTTCCAAAGCTAACATTTGCCTAAAATGATACTACCTAGATCCTCAAAGAGTTTCAACATTTCAAGGACATTCATATGATATTTTAATATTTATTTTCAATTATACAAGTGTACTATGCTCCCACTGTTATGCCTTACTTCATGTTTTTTCCCCTTCGTGGAGGTGTAAAAAATGGAGGAGAATACTATTCTTTGATGTCAGTATGGCTGTCTTCAAGAAGTATTATCAGTGGCTTAGTAGCTGGGACCTTTCTTCTTTACTCCTGAGTGCCCCGGAATAAATTTATTATGTCACAGATAGATTCCTTTTTATTTTTCTCCTTGAAACTTGTGATAATAGTGCTCCTTATTTATATGATCCAATTCCATGTAGCAATTAAGCTGCCTTGCATATTGTAATAAAATCACTTATCTCATCTTTTTTTTATTCTTCACAAATTGGTTTGCACAGTAATAGAAGTATTTTTTATAACTATTTTTCACATGAAATCACTGAAGTTCACAAAATTTAAGTAAATAGTAAAGTCAGGATGTAAATGTAGGTCTTGTAACTCTATTATCCTCTTCCCCTCTCACAAGATTACTTCACATTAATTTTTAAGGCAAAGTTACCAACTTTTTTAGGATCATGAACTTAATAACTAAAGTATCTCTAAGTATTAGCAAGAGGAGTAAAGATGAGTCTTAAAGAGAAAGTTAATCCCTACAAAAATGTACACATGTGCCTTGTTATTTTCTTGTTATGAGAACTATTGTGCCCAATAAAACACTTCAATACAACCTGAAACTTTGTTTCAGATTTTCACCTGAGCTTTTCTTGAGCATCTCTAGACGGTCATATGCAGGATAACAATTGGGTTTTAGGTAAATAATTTTTAATTTATTATCTAATAAGGGGCATTTAGTGTCATTAACTAGACAGTCTGTTACTAGGACACATAATCATTTTTATAGTCCTAGAATGTTATATTCAATGTCTTCTTTAGGGCATTTTTATTTTAATTAACTTATTGATATTACTAAATAATTTCATATTATTTAATGGTTATATTTTATAATTCTTCAAACTTTTAAATTAGCTGATTTTGTCTTTGAAACCAGTAACTATTATTTAAAAATCATTACTTTTTTTGTTGATCCTAGTTATATGCTAATAATGGAGAAGTATGTGAATAACTTTGTATAAGCCCTTTGTTTAGTAAAGTGAAAGAATATCATTCACTTAATTTTATGTCTTGATTTAACTTTTCTTAATGTGTACTTGTTGTCCATTCATATTCTCCCTAAGTAATCTCATCCACTGTCATTGCTTCAGCTGCCAAAGATAGGCTGAGAACCCTTGAATTTTTATCTTCAATCTAGAACTTGTCTTGAACTACAAATTTTATGTCTAATGCCTTACTAGATGGTTCTACTTTGATGTCTTAAACACAATTTAAACTGATGGTTTCATAACCCTTCCCCACCTTCTTAACTATCCTTCCTCTGCTGTTTTAAAACATATTAAGTTATAATTATATACACCAAGTTGTTGAAGCCAGCAGTTTTGGAATCATCCTTGACTCTTCCTTACTCCTCCTTCAACAAATGTTATTATTTTGTGTTAATAAAAAAATTAACTTACTAGTTATTCACCAAATGTTAATGATCCTCACCCTCTCCATCATTTTGTCAACTTCTTTTCACCTCCATTGCCATTACTGTAAGCCAGACACCCACTGCCCTTTACTGCCCAAACTAGGGATAGAGCCCCTTGGCCTTCTTTATAGTTCAGATCCAATCTTTCTTTAATCTACATTTTTCCCTGTTACAGAGTCATTGTTTAGAAATGCAAGTCTAATTACACCTTCACCTTACCAAAAACCCTTTAATAATTTCCCTTTGCCATTTTTTAGGTGTACCAAGTTCTTAGTATGGAAAAAAATATTCTACAAAATTTTGTCTCTACACATGTTGAAGTTCATCTCTCACTCCTCTCTACTCTCTTATCTATGCTTCAGGCAAATGGAATTACTTTTTTTCATACTGAGACATTAAAACAGGAAATCCTTCTTCCTAGGACTTCTGTTCACTACCACTACCTCTACCCATAGGTAGGTTTACATCATCCTTCATGTATTAACTAAGATCTCACTTTTTTTGTGTGTATCTCCCCAGAGCAGATAGGGTGCCTCAGTTAATAATTTCTCTGTATCTCCCTTCATGACATTCATCAAAATTGTAATTATTTGTTTATTGTCTTGATATTTCTCTCTAGGATTTAAATTTCATGGAGGAATAGACTATTTTATTCCCTCTGCTAAATTCTTTGTTTCTGTCAGAGGAACAAAGAATGCATGCAAGAAGCAATTGAGTAATTGAATACCGTTTTGATCCTTGACAATTTGTCCACTATACTATCCATTTCTTGAACCATAAAGCCATCTGCTTTGTGAACAAATATACATTAACCAATTTATATCCAAGTTATTTACCTTGGGGTAATTAGTATTCATCCTTTGATCCTGCCATTCCGTCAACTGTAAATAGTGATTTTCACAAATTGGGACCCTTCTCAAGTAAGCAAATTGTATTCCTCAATAGTTAAACTAAGCCTTTAACAATTATTTGCCAAATATTTTTAAAATTTATAAAAATAAATTGAACAGGACATGCAAATCTAGAACCTAAAGATGTTAGAAACCAAATTACAAACTTTTTAATCTCACAAATTGAAGTTATACCTTTATAACCCACACTAATTCCACTTATTTTTTTTTACGACAGCAGATCCACATAAGACACTTACATCCAAGACAAGTCAGAATGATTATATATGAAAGTTTTAATTGCATTGTATGGGGATATTGCTGTGTTGTGAATTAAATAAGAATTCATATTTTCTTATTATGGGATTATGATTTGATATTTTCTGTGATCTTGTCAAATGTATTCTGCATTCTTATCTCCATTCTGTTACCATGCTACAATCTACTGCTATTTATAAATCATTTGGAATTCTTTGTTTGCCATGTAATGTTCAGAAAGGGGAGTGTCACCCGTTCCTTTCAAAAAGGTGTGCAATATTGCCACTTACTACTGTTACCATCATGGACTGTGTAACACATGCAGTGGATCTGAGCTCATAACTGCTTTAATTCTGATACAGCAAGAGGCCACAGAGAGGAAGGATTCTTCACCAGATTAAGTTTTAAGCAGTACTAACTTACAAGAGTAATAATGCCTAGGAACTCTCAACTTCAAAGTACTTATGGATTTACTTGAAATGATGGATATTTTAAAATTTTCTAATCAGAAAGTGTTAGAGAAGACGTGGAGAAAGGAGAACCTCACACCCTGTTGGTGGGAATTTAAATTAGTACAGCCATTATGGAAACAGTATGGAGGGTCCTCAAAAAATTAAAAATAGAACAACCATATGATCCAGCAATCCAACTACTGGGTAGATATCGAAAGGGGACAAAATCAGCATCTCAAAGATATACCTGTGTTCACTACATCACTATTCACAACAGCCGAGATACAAAAACAGTCTAAATGTCCTTCCACATACGAAGGGATAAAGAAAATGTGGTGTGTATACACAGAGTGGGATAATATTCAGCCACAAAAAGAAGGAAATCCTGCCATTTGTGTTAACATATGATATAGTTTGGCTGTACCCCCACCCAAATCTCATCTTGAATTGTAGTTTCTATAATCCCCACATGTCATGGGAAGGACCCGATGGGAAGTGATCGGATCATGGGGAAGGTTTCCCCCATGCTGTTCTTGTGATAGTGAGTGAGTGAGATCTGATGGTTTTATAAGCATCTGGCATCTTCCCTGCTGGCACTACTCTCTCCTGCTACTGTGTGAAGACGAACATGTTTACTTTTCCTTCCACCACCATTCTAAGTTTCCTGAGGCCTCCCCAGCCATGTGGAACTGTGAGTCAATTAAACGTCTTTTCTTTATAAATTATCCAGTCTTGGGTATTTCTTCATAGCAGTGTGAGAATGGACTAATATAACATGTATGAATAGGGAGGATATTATGTTAAATGTTATATTAAATAAGCCAGGGACAGAAAACAAATATAGTTGTGTACCACATAATCTTTTAGTCAATGGTGGACACACATGGGATGAGTTCCCATAAGATTAAAATGAAGCTGAAAAATCTCTATTCCTTAGTGACTTCATAGTCACCACCCTAACATTGTAGTGCAGCACGTTATTCTCATATTTGTGGTGATGCTGGTGTAAACAAACCTGCTGGGCTACCAGCAGTATGAACAGTAGCACATACAGTTACGTGCAATACATAATATAATAAAGATAAGTGACTATATTTCTGGTTTATATATTTAATATACTATTCTTTTTATCAATATTTTAGAGCATACTCCTTCTACATATTAAAAGAATGGCAAACTGTAAAACAGGCTTAGACAGGTCCTTCAGGAGGAATTCCAGAAGAAGGCATTGTTATCCTAGGAGATGACAACCACGTGCATGTTATTTCCTTTAAAGACCTTCCAGTAGGACAGGATATACTGGTGGAAGACAGTGATATTGATGATTCTGCCCCTGTGTAGGCCTAAGTTAATGGATGTGTTTGTTTCTTAGTTTTTGACAAAAAAATTTGAAAAGTAAAATAAATAAATAAATAATGGGAAAAAGCATGTAGACTAAAAATATAAAGAAAGAAAATATTTTTACTGCTGTACAATGTATTTGTGTTTTAAGGTGTTATTACAAGAATCATTTTTTTTTAAATAACAGTTTCTAAAGTGGAAATAAATGTTACAATAAATTGGGAGGCTGAGGCGGGCGGACCACAAGGTCAGGAGATCGAGACCATCCTGGCTAACATGGTGAAACCCCGTCTCTACTAAAAATACAAAAAATTATCCGGGCATGGTGGCAGGCGCCTGTAGTCCCAGCCACTTGGGAGGCTGAGGCAGGAGAGTGGCCTGAACATGGGAGGCAGAGCTTTCAGTGAGCTGGGATCACGTCACTGCACTCTAGCCTGGGCGACAGAGCGAGACTCTGTCTCAAAAAAAAAAAAAAGTTACAGTAAACTAAGGTTAATTACTTAAGAAAATATTTTTTCAGTGTAACCTAGGTGTACAGTTGTTTGCGTTTACAAAGTGTTGTATAATAATGTTGTAGGCCTTCATATTCACTCACCACTCACTCACTGACTTATCCAGAGCAACAACAGTCCTGAAAACGTCATTCATGATAAATACCCTATGTAGTTAGGCCATTTTTTAATGTTTTATATCATATTTTATTGGGCCTTTTCTATGTTTAGATACACAGATACTTACACCGTTACAATTCTTTACAGTCTTAAGTACAGTAGCATGCTATACAGGTTTGCAGCCCAGGAACAGTAGGCCATTCCATACAGCTTAGGAGTGTAGTAAGCTATATCATCTAGATTTGTGTAAGTAGATGATAATGTTTGTATAACAAGAAAATCATCTAAGGACACATTTCTTAGAATATCACCTTGTTGTTAAGCAATGCATGACTGTACCATACTCATATGTGGAATCTAAAAACGTTGAATTCAGAAGTAGAGAGTAGAATTGTGGTTATCAGGGACTGGAGGTTATCGGGGTTTGGGGAGATGTAGATCAAAGGTTACGTAGTTTCAGTTAGAGAAGAGGACTAAATTCAAGAGCTCTATTGTACAACATGGTAACTATAGTTAATGACAATGTATTATATTCTTAAAAATTGATAAGACAGTAGACTTTCAGTATTTTTTTACCACAAAAGAAGTATGTGAGGTAATACATATGTAAATTAGCTTTAGTCATTTTACCATGTATATGTATTTCAAAACATATTCTACATGATATATACAATTTTTATTTGTCAAATAAAAAATAAATTGAAATAAAAAACAAAATGCATCAATACAGCAAAGCTTGCTAACTTGCCCTAGTACCTATTCTCACATCACCCCTTTCCAATCTTGTTTTAGCATGATCCATGGGAATCCAGGTGGAGACTATATTTCCTGGCTTTCCTTCTCTGTTCACATGTTACTAAGTTCTCACTAATAGAAAATAAGCATCTGCCTTTATGGTAGAACAATCTGTATTCCTTTGGGTATATACCCAGCAATGGGATTGCAGGGTTGCATGGTAGTTCTATTTTAAGCTCTTTGAGAAATATCTAAACTGCTTGCTATAGTGGCTGAACCAATTTACATTCCCACCAGCAGTGTATAAGTGTTCCCTTTCTCAGCAACCTCACAAGCATCTGTCATTTTGACATTTTAATAATAGGCATTCTGATTGGTGTGAGATGATATCTCACTGAGATTTTGATTTGCGTTTATCTAATAATTAGTGATGTTGAGCATTTTTCCCTATACTTGTTGGTCATATGAATGTCTTCTCTTGAGAAGTATCTGCTTATGTTTTCTGCCCATTTTTAAATAGGGTTGTCTGTTTTTAGCTTGTAAATTTGCTTAAGTTCCTCATAGATTCTGGGTATTAGACCTTTGTCAGGTGCATAGTATGCAAATTTTTTCTCCCGTTCTGTAGGTTGCTTATTTACTCTGTTGATAATTTATAATTTATTTTGCTGTGTGGAAGCTCTTCAGTTTAATTAGGTCACACTTGTCAATTTTTGTTTTTGTTAAAATTGTATTTGGAGTCTTTGTCTTAACATCTTTGCAAGGCCTTTGACCGGAATAGTATTTCTTAGGTTTTCTTCAAGAGTTTTTATAGTTTTAGGCTTTATACTTTCTGTTGATAATTTCTTTTGCTGTGTGGAAGCACTTCAGTTGAATTAGGTCCCACTTGTCAATTTTTGCTTTTGTTAATATTGCTTTTGGAGGCTTTGTCATAACATCTTTGCAAGGCCTTTGACCAGAATAGTATTTCCTAAGTTTTTTCAAGAGTTTTATAGTTTTAGGTTTTACATTTAAGTCTTTAACCTACCTTGAGTTGACTTGTGTGTATGGTGTAAGGAAGGCATACAGAGTCGATCTTCTTAATGTGGCTAGCCAGTTATCCCAGCACCATTTGTTCAAAAGGGAGTCCTGTGAGAGATCTGTCAGGGTGGTGGGAGAAATTATAAGAAAAAAGGAAAGACGCAAACCTTCTTGGAAGGCCGGGAGGTTTTGCAAAAGCTTCGAAAGAGGATTTGGATGAAAGCAGCCAGATTCTCTTATCGGGAGCCTGAGAGCAAAGGGTAGATAACAAGGGAATGTAAAGGAACTTATCTAGATAAATTTGTTTATCCCAGTCTCCAGAAACCAACCTGTGATCAGTCGCATGCAGGACTGCTCTCTACTCAGGGGTCGACACTATTACCCACAAATTGCATTTGCTCCAAGCCTTTGTCATTAAATCTGTATTAAATAAATGCAAGCATCGCCGCCATGGGGGGCTGCTAACTCTCTTCAGCCCTTAGTGCCAGCAGTCCCCTAGCCTGCTCTTTCCCTGGATACCTGTGTCTGAGTACTCCTTTAATCTGTTGCTCGGCCAAAGTCTGCAGGACAGACTCGGCAGAGTCCTTTCCCCATTGCTTGTTATTGTCAGCTTTGTTGAAGATCACATTGTTGTAGGTGTGCAGCTTTATTTCTCAGTTCTCTATTATGTTCGATTGGTCCATGTGTCTGTTTTTCTACCTGTACCATGCTGTTGTGGTTGTTGTAGCCTTGTAGTATAGTTTGGAGTCAGGCAGTGTGATTCCTCTAGCTTTGCTCTTTTTGCTTAGGATTGCTTTGACTATTTGGGCTTTTTTGTTGTTGTTACATATGAATTTTAGAATAGTTTTTTAATTTTATTTCTGTGAAAAATGTCATTGGTACTTTGAAAGAAATATCACTGAATCCATATTTTGGGCAGTATGGCCATTTTAACAACATTAATTCTTCCTGTCTATGACAGTGAAATGTTTTTCCATTTGTTTGTGTTGTCTCTAATTTCTTTCAACAATGTCTTACAATTCTTGCTGTAGAGATCTTTCACTGCCTGGTTAGCTGTTTTCCCAAGTATTTTTCTTTCTGTGGCTACTGTGAATGTGATTACATCCTTGATTCAGCTCTCAGCTTGGATGTTATTGGTGTATAGAAATGTTACCTTTTTTGTACATTAATTTTGTATCCTGAAGCTTTATTGAAGTTGTTTATATAAATCATTCTACCATAAAGACACATGCATGCATATGTTCATCACAGCACTGTTCACAATAGCAAAGACATGAAATCAGCCTAGATGCCCATTAATGGTGGACTAGATAAAGAAAATGTGATACACATACACCATGAAATACTAGGAAGCCATGAAAAAAGTCAAAATCATGTCCTTTGCAGCAACATGGATGAAGCTGGAAGCCACTATCCTAAAGAAATTAACACAGTGACAGAAAACCAAATACTGCATATTCTCTTTTGTAAGCTGGAGCTAAACATCGATTATACATGGACACAAAGAAGGGAACAATAGACATAAGATCCTACTTGATGGTGGAGGGTCAGTGGAGAGTGAGGATTGAAAAACTACCTATTGGATAATATGCTCATTACTTGGGTGACAAAATAATCTGTACACCAGAACCCCACAGCATTAGTTTACTTGTGTAACAAACATGAATATGTGCCCCTGAACATAAAAGTTGGGAACAAAAATCAAACAAACAGAAAAGAGAATCAGAATTTAAAAAATCATCTCAGAGAATTATTATATGAATTTCAAAGTTCTGTTTAGTATTAAAAAATATAAGCAGCTGCCAAACAGACAAATCCTATGCCAACTCCTTAACAGACTATTGCTTCCTCTTTATTTCTTCTCTTTCTCCTTTCTTGGGGTTGGTAGAATAAGCAGCTTCAAACAACTAGATGGGAACAATGGGGTTATAGAGTAAAAACAGTCAAAAGAAATCTGGGTCCTTAGAACATTTATGCAGATGACAAACCTAAACTGGAACTGAAATGTAATGAGAATACAATTTGAAGGGTGCATGTATTTTTGTATCTATTTCACAAAATTATTAAAAATACAATTAAAATATAAATGCTCATGATATGTATGCATATACATTTTAAAATCTGCTGATACTAGTTTAGTTAATATGTTTTGTGCTCAATGAAAGGCAAAAGAAATCCTTGAAATTGTAACAAAAATAAGTGATACAATTAGGAAGAAAAACAGATATAAGTATTTAAAAACTAATTCCAAATTTATTTTTCTTTTTTGGTAGAAAATATTTTAATATAAACTATTCTGTTGTAGAAAACATAAATAGATTAAAAATTGCTAACTGTAAATGTGTGTTGACTGTTCTCTCTTTACACTGCGTTGTGTAGCTATTTACTATATGCCTAGGCTTAATGAAGTAATCTTTAATCTCTTTCTAGGCTTTGATTAAAACTTTTATTAAAGGCATGAAGATGATCTAGGTGCTTAAGAATGGCTTAGTAACAACGCAAATTTCAGCAGTAAGTCCAGATCTGCAAATAAGAAAATAAGCAGTATTAGTATCATAAATATACACAGGACTTACCTAATTTCTCTCTCTTAATATTTTTAAAATTTCTTAGTGGTTGATACATATTGATTTCTGCATAGCATTTGATATGCAGAAATTACTATGATATTCATAGTAATAGTTATTTAATTAAAATGTCTATATCCCAAAAATGTTACACAGCGTCCTAGGCTTTTCGCTTTTAATCTCCTATTCATTATTTGTATGTGACTAAAGAGTCTGTGGATAAACCTCCCATCAGTTGTTTTGACAGCGTCACAAAGTCGTACACAAGAACTGATATTACTTTAAGGGTCTTACTAATTTCAGAGCACTTCTTAAGATATGTTATGTTTACAACTTTAAAAGGCAAAATGTCAATTCTAATTTCATAGAGGCTAATAAAAGCGTAATACTCCAAATTTTATTTTCCAAATTAGTATCATTACCAGAAAGTCAGAATGCCCACAAGATGGGCTGTGACAACTTGATTGTGTTCAGACACTTCCCAAATTAGGTGCCATGTTTGAAAATTTGGCCAAGTGAGATTGACACAAGCTTCTCAGGGAACAGTGAGAAAAACAGAAGGCAGATCGAATTTGGGCCTGCCGATCCTCGACAGGCTTGCTTTAACTTTCTCTCCCTGAAGTTCTTTGTCTTATATTGCCTCTTCACTGAAATTGTGACACGAAGATTATGACAAGCATGTGAAAATAGCTAGTGACTTATTAATGTCTGCTATGACTTGAGTGTCATAGAGCAGCACAGTGTGGCTTCAGTGATCGCCTTTCTTTCTTTCCATGTACTGCAGCCAATCTCTTGAGCTGTCCAGAAGTGTCATATTCCTTCAGTGAAATCAGATCTGTGCATTAATATGCTCTCCTACCTCCAAGCTCATAGGTACTTGTCACATTAATATTTTGCTTAAACCAACTTTCCCTGAAATATAAGAATGCAAATTACTCAATTCTTGAAACCCTACTGCAAGCTTTTTCCCAACATTCAATTTACACATATATTGAAGTAATGGACATTCTTAACAAACAGCAGTTTTCATTTATTTATTTTCGGCCAAATGGAATTGAAAAGGCAATATTGAAATGGATTTTTTTATGACATGGATCTTAATGGTTAACCTCTTCAATAATACTAAATTATGAACCCTTCAAAAAAATCTCGCTCTTTTCAGTTTTGGGACACAAGTATCTTTATTTTTCTACCCTTGGTTGTTTTGCTTTGTTTTAATATGACTGTCATTTATACTGCTTAAACTTGAGTACAGATACACAAAGAGCATCTTTATAGAGCTACAGTTTATGTTGTTTTTGCTTTCTCCAGATATTTAGAAGATGTTATTGGCAATAATAATGATGATAATACAAACTTTGAGGAGTGAGTCTGTCATTGCACACAATGATAGTTTTAAATTTAGAAACAGAGGAAGAAAACTTTGAGGTCTGACATTCCTAGAGCAAAAAATTCTTTTTTATTTTTGAAGGAAATACAAAATAGTTATTATTACTTTTAGTAGCAAAACCCACACATACTTGTACACCAACCTAATAATAAATAACTTCTTCCATACAACTTTTTCTTTATTCTTATGTTTTTGCTCTTCATCATTCTTTCAAAAGTATATCATCTGCCTCATAAGAGTGTGTATATTTTTGATTCTCATTATTCTTTCTGAAATACTTTTTTCCCAATCCTGCTGCTTTTTAATCTCTATGTTCCTATTATGGATTTAGGGCTTAATTGCAAAAGAGACATCAAGCTTACATTTCACTCAAGTTACAGTAAAACAAATTGAACATATAATATTTCAATGTATAGTTATTGATGAAAGTAGTAATAACATTTACATTTATTGCTGTTTACTTTGCAGAAGGCATTATCCTGAGTATTTTATATATACTGTTTCTGGTTAGCCTCTCAGGAAGTCCTAACAGAAGTTTTAATATTTCAATCTTACAGATGAAGAAACTGACTCTTTCATAGATCTAATAATTGCTTAATGTACTAAGTAACTAATAGGAGGCTAGCATTCTAATTTTATAGATTAATACCTAACTTGTGATTATGTTTATGCTTACTGGGCACTCATGTGATAAATAAGCAAATGGAGACTTTAATCTTCCCTTAAAGTCTGCCATACCATAAAATTCTGATGACTACTTATTCTAAGGCAAGGTAATAAAAAGAATTTGACTTCTTGTCTCTGTAAAGTTTTATATTTTAACTGACTATATCAGTGTCTTCTAAACAAATAGTATATATGAAGCATATTAAGTTTATACAATCAAAGATCTCTTGAAATGCTGATCAAAAGATACCTCCACCAACTTTATATTCTATGAACTTTCACATGTGTGCACACACACACGCACACACACAGTTGTGTGATATGAGGAAACCACAGCTCTGAGAGATTGGGTCGCTTAACTGTGAAATCTAAGTCTCTTGGATTATTGTTTCCTGTATACATATAACTTTCGTTTGAAACTTTAAACAATACCTATAGCCTTTGTGTGAGATGTAGCTAAGTAGTAATCTTGTTCAAGTTTTTATTTTCCAGAACAAATTAATATCCGTAAAAATAACATGAATTGCTCAAAGCTGGGGTGTCATCTTATTGTGCCACCAACTATCTGCGTGATCTTTTGAAAACACCTTCAATTCTCCAAACTTCAGTTTATAATCTGTCAAATGAGGGGTTGCTTATAAACTTTCTGTTCTTCTGCAGTGTCATCGTTTATAGCATATTACGTTTCAAAACCGGTAGTGTCAGAGCCAAAAGAATAACAGAACTCATGTTTCCATTTACATAATTCTAATCACTCATGTTCTTCATTTGAATTTGTGTATATGCAGTACTGAGAGAGGATGGCTCATCACAGTTGTAGGTGAACACAATTTAGGTGCAGATGTCTCTATAAACACAGAGTTGTAGTGGGACAGTCCTGTGAAAACCACTGGAGTTCTAAGTCCAATCTTCTAACACTTTTGTGGTGGTGAACCTCAGATTAATATCTTAACTGCAAACTGAAATGTTAGCACATTATTTAGTGTGGTGCTTAATGGTAGTATTTAATTAAAACAGAATTGCAGAAGAGTAATCAGCATTTAACTGTTCCTAAGATGTGCGCTTTGCTTTGAATATGAATTGAGTCCCTTTTTCCTCTGTATAAAATCCATTCCACGAAGTGAACATTCACCTTCTGTTTGGCACTTTATTGTGGTTTATTTGAGGCATACCATAACATATGAAAAACCATTCTTTCTTTTTATTTTCTTTAAATCTGTGACATATGCCAATATCCTGCTGGCTAGCCACCAAATTACTGTGTTATGTATGGAGTTTCTTAATCAACTGAATAAGGCACTGGAGACAAAACATCTGCATTGAGTGACCTTGAGCAAGTCTCTGCTTACCTCATTACATAACTCTTATTCAAATAAAACTACACACACACATACACAAACACACACACAGTCTTTATTCTGTACATGGGACATAGGAAGAATGTAATAAATGTTAGCTATGGTTTTCCTTATGAAGGAGCTTACACAAAAACTAGTTTATCTCTGTGGATGTTTCCATTATTGAGACAAATATTAAATATCGTTATAGTTAACACAAGACAAACTATCTTTGAAATGGAATATGAACCTAAAAGTTTTATGCCAGGAAATTAAACACTTTTTTAAAAAAGGGCATAAACATTAGGAGGCATATAAAAGTTACTCTCCTGCTATCTCATAGATTGTTCATATTTTTCAATAAGATGTTAGAGTTGTCAAAGTCAAGTAAAATATAGCGATAAATCTCTAAAATTAAAATATTTTGTTTGGGGAGAAATAATTACAATTTGGGGCATACATACAAACCAGGTGGTCTTTGGTATGACTGAAGGACAAAGAGAAGATTAGACATTTTACAAAAAAGGAGAAATGTTATTTATTACTCTTTGAGAAATTGTCTTGGCACTAGAAAGGTTTTGAGGAGCCAGCAAGCTCTCATTGGTAAGTGATAGTGGTGGACAGAACTGTTCTTAGAGTTGCAGCAGGTTGTTTCGGTAGCTATTGGTTAAAACTGGTTTCAGGTTACAGCAGGCAGTTTCAGCTGCTAGGTTTATAGAATTACATATTCGAAACAATGTTTTGTGCCCTGATGCTTTTCACCAGTGGCTTCTCAACTCTATTTTTATTTATTTTTATATTTTTAATTATTTATTTATTGTTATTGTTATTTCATTTATTTATTTTTTTTTTGAGATGGAGTCTCACTCTGTCACCCAGGCTGGAGTGCAGTGGTGCAATCTCTGCTCACTGCAACCTCCGTTTCCCAGGCTCAAGCAACCCTCCTGCCTCAGCTTCCTGAGTAGCTGGAACTACAGACATGTGCCACCATGCCCAGCTAATTTTTTTGTATTTTTGGTAGAGACGGGGTTTCACCTTATTGCCCAGGCTGGTTTTCAACTCCTGACCTCAAGTGATCCACCCGCCTCAGCCATCCAATATGCCGGGATTACAGGCGTGAGCCACTGCACCCAGCCTCAACTCTCTTTTTAGTTGAGTATGACAAGAATAAACCAATTTGTATGATCAACTTTCACAGTGTTAAGGTATATACAACAAGGACTCCCTACACCACTGATTTCCAACCATTTTAACATCAAGATTCACCTTCCTTAGTGAACCCAACCGTCAGAGTATTTGTCAAAGCATTTGCTATGCAATGATCATACATCCATATTTTAGATAAATGTGAGATTTCTATTGATTTGGAAATATTAAAAATATTACTATATTTGGGCATTTTTATGATTTTCTGGAATTATTTCTTTGAAACAGTGTGCTAAAGTTTGATAAGTTTTCTTATGCTTGTATATTGCTGTACAATACATAAAATGTTTAAGTGAATGACTCACATAATCCCACAGACAGCAAAGAATACTTTGCTCTACTCTTTCAAAATTTAATGTAATGACCGCTCATTAAGAGACATGAAGTGATTCATTCTAGTTCTGCTGGTAATTGTTAGAACAAAGCCTAATACTTTCTGGCTTAAAATTCTCTGTGTATTTTAGCTATATCTTTCTGCCTTCTAAAGGGATCTAGAAAGTAAATGAAATGCCCAACAGCTACTTAGAAGTTCAGAATGTTTATAAGACAAAAACAGGGACTTTGATTTATGACTCAATTCTTTGATAGTTCTTTATTTGAATTTTAAATGATCACTATTCTATTGTCAGATAACATATACAATGAGAACTCTCAGTTCAGTTAGCCAGATGGTGCAGCCAGGAGACAGAGGGAAGACCCAGGTAGATTAAGTATGGAGCTAGAGGCGGGCATATGATTAGAATGCAAAGCCTCCATCCTCCGTCCATGCTTCTGATGTTGGGTTGCTCTCTCCAAATGTTTTACGCAGTTGCCAAAAAATCTGCATGAAAATAATATTCATTTGTGCTTGCAGCATTCATTAGTTACCCTAAATTTTCTCTGAATATCAAATACATGCCCAAGTGAGATGAGATATAAAAGCAGCAGGCAATGCAATCCAATTATCCAAGGAATATTGCTAGTCCTCAGCAGAGCAGTAGTATGGCTGAACCTCAAAACTCCTATACGTGAATTCTCTAATAGTTTATATTTTGGAGTTGGTTAGTCATTCGCTTTATAGAACCTAATGGGTTACCTAAAACAAAGGTTGCTTTAAAAAAAATTATACACATTTGTACTTTGAACACAGACCTTGTCCATCTTAGTCTAAATGTCTCCATTGAAATAATTCTTCCTTCACTTGTCTTACAGTTCCCTGTGCACGACCTCACATTTAATCACTTACACATTCTTTCTTTTCATACTTCTATACCCTGTTTCCTTTCTCTATAATTCTAGTCAACTACATTTATTTCTTAAGTGACAGCATGCCTCAGCATATTTTTCTTTGTTTACTGATTTATTTATTCAGCTGAGCTACAGGGTGTCAGTGAACTGACTACAAGATGACATGTAATGCTGGCAGGCAAGGCATGGGAAAAATCAAGGGAATTTGGGCAGGCATTCCAGATTGTCCAATTCAGGAAATCTGTGTTCCCTAATCAATATTTTTTTTGCTTCAAAATTGTTCCTGGATTTATACTTACTGACACTATCCAGAGCTGTATATTTCCATCTGTGCTTATAATTGCAATTTTGATTTTTTTGTTTGGATTATAAACCTAACCCAGCTGGATTTTCTTGCGTGGCTTCATCTCTGTATGGCAGAAATGAGATCTATTTAATATTATAAGCATATTGCAGTTTAAAAAGTACTTCTGCATTCTACCCTAGGGCAGGTGGTTTCATTTGCATTTTAAAAATAAGGAATTAGAGGTTATTGATTACAATTTGCCATGAAGCACAAGCCAATTTGATTTGAGTTTATGTAATGCTAATCTCCATCTTTCCTCAACAGGTAGTTTAAGGTTACTGAGAGGATAGCTTTTAAAAATTACTGACATTCAATTTTGTTTTTAACAATAATCTTCTTCACTGGGTATCTATTTTCTGGGCACCTTCTTAGTGCCAAGCTCTGTGGCAGCTGCTGAGTAAATACATGTGTTCAAGATGCTCTTGCTGCTAGTAACAACTTCGTTTATAGTTTAATAGTAACTAGAGTCATTTTCCAAATGGTCCAGTTCTGCTGGGTGTATGTCAGAATTTCACTTCCTATCTCCCTTGTCTTTGTCTAATGTGTGTGACTAGCTCTGTCCAATAAGTTTTAAGGACAAGTGTCACCTTAGGTTGAGTATTTGTCGTTAGAGATTAGTCAGCATCTTTTTCTCTCTACCACTGAAATGCTCCAGGTGGGGCTATACTGTCAGCCTGATTCTGAGAGTGAAAACAATGATAATACAAAGAGCCTACAGTGTATACCTGGTGGGCATTTAGTGTGAGAAGCGATGATGTTATGTGTCACTCTATTACTAAAATACAGAAAATTATTGGTTATTGCAATATAAAAATTATCATGACTGATATAAAAAGACTTCAAATTAAATTCTAGGCTTTATTTCAACAGTTCATTATAACTGAAAGAATATATTATATGTATTATATACAAGATAATTGTATATTATATATGTATATCTAATATGTGTAATATAAAATATATGTGTATATATATTTAATATTTTATATGTTAAATCAAATAACACAGGCGCCTGAGTTTGACGTAATCTATTAAATCTCTTCTCAGGCTGACTCCTAGAGATGGAAGAGCTGTAAGCAGAGACAGAAAAGTATGTTTTCACACAAACTCTTTGGCTCATTAGCAGATGGCAGCAATGAGCCAATAAAATATATTTTTCTCCTTTGAGTACTTTATATACTACTTATCCTTGCCACTTAACACTATTATTAATTTTAAAGTAGAATGTGTTTATTAAAATGTCTTTATTGATTTAGGTGAAAAATATAATTTTTCTCAGTCCTCCAAAAATTAGATCCATTTTCACATAATTCATAAGGCAAATATTTATGAACAAAGCAAACATTATTTTATAAAAAACATTAATCATGTAAAGCATATTTCAAATCAATAAGTAGGAAAGAAAAATAGTGTCTAAGAAAATATTTTGGGTAAAATGACTAACATAAAATAAAGTAAACCTTGTGAACACAACCTCTCTCACCATATATGTAGGCTGAGAAAGTATTTTTCTATGTCTCACTCTTGTTCCATCTTTTCTGCAAACTTATAGGTAATAAAAATAGACAACTCTTGGAAACACATGCTTCCTCTTCAATGGGGACAAAGTTTTAGGAATGCCAAAAGAAGAAGTTAGAAGAGCAATTAGAAGACAAGCGTGAATACATGAATGTTTAAAATGCATCTAAAATTTTGATACTGATGCTTGAGTCCCACTCAAATTCTGAGTCACAATAGACTTGGACTATAATATCTAGACCATCTAGATGCTTTAAAGTAGGAAGCTTATTTTTTTTAATTACTGAGAAAACTGTTATTTGCAAAAATGAACATGTGTTCTTCTTGGAACTATTGTGAAAAAGGTAATCCAAATGTTCATGAATGGAGATATTTTGTACATGTCTGGCTAGGTACTGTTGTATTAGGGTTCTGCAAACAAACAGAGCCAATAAAAGATGTATGTGTGTGTGTGTGTGTGTGTGTATGAAATATTTATATACACACATATACATATACACACATGATACTGGCTCACGTGTTTGTGGAAGCTAAGTCCCACCATCAGCTATCTGCAAGCTGAATATCCAGTGAAACCACTGGTGAAGTTTGAAGCCTGAGAGCCAGAGAGCCAATGATGTAGACTTCAGTCTGAGTCTGAAGGCCAGAAGCACTGAGGGCAAGAGGTTGATGTCCCACTTCAAGCATTAGGGTAGAGAGTAAATTCAACCTTCCTCCTCCTTTTTGTTCTATTCAGGTCCTTACCGGACTGGATGATGCTTATCAGTCCACCAATTCACTTGCTGATCTCTTCTGGAAACACCCTCATAGAAACACCCAGAAGTAATGTTTAACCAGCTGTCTGGGCATCCCCAGGCCCAGTCAAGTTGATGTATAAAATTAACCATCGCAACTGTATAGGAACTATTTCATTTAATTCTCAAAGTTATCCTAAAAATTGATTCTATTCCTTCCATTGTTTGATGTCTCCCAGCTAATAAATAGAGGACTACAATTCCCTGTTATTTCTGCCTGATTACAAAAGCTGTTCACTTTCCACCCGGAAGGCCCAAATAACAATCATTTGTTATCAAAATAGCACATCCATCATTTAACTACTGAGAACTGAACTTGTCCTTGAATGGAAATTTTCCAGTTTTTAAAAAAGATTTAAGAAGATTAGAAATCTACAAAAGATTTTTGTCTTCATCATACATATATTTTATAAGCAATACATCTAACAAATAATTGAGCTAATATCAGCAATAGTCGCCAATAGGTGATTTTAAATCACCGAGCAGATGAGTAGTAATGTGCATTGTGCCCCTGTCAGCTGAGCTATAAATGATTGTGAGGTACTCCTAAACTCCATAAAGTCAGAAAGAAAACTCATATAGGATCCCATTTTTGCAAAACACCCAGCCCTTCTTTTGCATAAAAGCAAGAGACTCTAGGGAACCTTACACATTAATATCCATATCAGTAAGGAGAATAAAAATGATTTGGCTAGCAGCATAAAAAATTGGGAACATCTGAAAGATTCATAGTTTTGCCCTGTCAACTGAAAAGCATCCAACTCATTTTCCTTCATGCTGTGAATGAAAGTAACTGCAGTGGAGGCTATTCCTGTAGCTGTCACTAAATAACTTGCCCCATGGTGTAACCAAGGGATGAGACAGGATGTCATACTTCAAAATGGAATTAAAATAAAATAAGATAAAAATATAAATAAAAGAAAAGGGCCCTTTTATCTACTGTGAAATTTGAAGTACTTGAGTTTTATCCCCAGATGGCTTTTAAATCAACCTAGTGAATTCTAATTTATTAGTAACAGAAATAGTATTTGGCTTAAGATTTCAATACTCTGCCTTAATCTCTACCAGATTTTTCTGTATTCATGCTGTGGAGCTGTACTCTGGAGTAGCAAGTGACAAGTGAAGACAACCTCCCTCCCTGCCTTTCCTGGCCTGAGTAACATTGTCATTAAAATTGTCAAATAAATTAAGATACCAAGACAAAAAAATACCCAATTATTTTAGCCAACACATTTTGCTACTTTATCTTTTAAATATGAAAAAAATAATATTTTTAAAAGAGAAAACCGTATAGAAATTAGTTTAAATAATTAGTCTTTTTAATTTTAATAAAGCAAGTTTCCCAGAAATGAAATATCTAGTCGTTTTTCACAATATTTTTCTAATGTCACTAATTCCCCTCCAACATAATGGAATTTTATGTCATTGACATTCTCATGAGATTCTTATAATATAAACCCATGGATATGATGTTACAATGTCAAATGAAATAAGCTAGCAAGTCTATGGAGGTATATGTCAATGATGCAAGTATTTCTATGTGTAGAAGTAGTAATATGTCAAGATGATGGCAAATATCAGGGATTTCTCTGGATACTATTTTCTGGAACAAAAACAGCGCAAAAAAATGAATGTCATTGCAATTCTTTTGAGACAATGATCTGGTTATCATGGCTATAATAAAAGAAAGGTTGCTAGTGTTTGTGATCATCTGAATTATTTCTTATGTATTTGAGGAAATGATACTTTTATATACCCCATTGTAAAGCACCTAAGAGCTTTCAGTGCCTTAAAAAGAAAATTTTGGTCTTATAACATGGTCCAAATCAAGAGGAAGGGAGGCGTTTCAGGGATTTTAACATCAAGAGAGTGTACATTGTTTTATACTCTGTTGGAATTTGATTACTACTTGTTGAAGGAATCATCAATGTCCTAGGCTTCCATGATTGTTAACAGGGGTCTTTTGACTTTGGCAAAATCTGTATTTGACATACTCAGATGAGTTCATAAAACTTCCAAAGTATGATTTTTTTAAATGAGATGTGACTTTAATCAGATAAATGGAGGAAAGGGAAAAAAAGGTCATCTGTGATTTATTTAATTCTTTAAGTGTATTCAAGGTAATGCCACAAGGAGAGTAATTTGACCTTACTGGGTAAAGCAATTTATTATAGTATAAATAAAGATATTTTTGGTCCCACTCATTTAAGTTTCTGCGCATGGATAGAGTCCAAATAAAACATTGAAATTCATGATTCTGAATTATGTGAGCTATTTAATCATTACTGCTGGAGAACCAGACACAAGAAGTAATTTTCAGCAACGAAGTTATTAGAGTGATGGTAAATAGTCCAAGAGAGCCCATCCTGGAACACCACTTGAAGAAATAATCCAAATAATACCATAGCCCCTCAGGAGGAAGAGGAGCTTATGTACACAAACACATGTGTCAAACCTTTCAAACAGTTCAAAGTGCTTTCAAGCATGTTTTATGATAATATTCTTATGACAGAGATAAGGCCAAGGACTATTCTAATTTTGCATGGGGAAATGAACACAAGCTCTAGCCATCATAGTTATTTCTGATTATTTATCTAAGTCGAAACATGTGGAGTTTACTTATGTCTAAAATTTTGTCTAAAGTATCCCAGTTTTCACTTATTTTAGGATAATTCAAATATTCATATAAAATCAGACTATTTCTCCTAGATAGTCTAATTCTTTCATAACCCTATATTTCTTCACATATCAAATTGAAATTAATTCTAGCTTTTTAAATGCTGTCATTTAGATTTTTTCTTATAAAATTCCATTTCAGTTATGGGGTCTGTTGCAATCAGACCCAATGTAGATTCATATTTATAAGCCAATGTAGATTCATTTTTATTCAACATTTATTATGTTCCAGGTAATCTTATTTCTTGCAATAATCTGAGCTTATGAACCCTGTTTTATAGGTATGAAATCTGAGACTTGGAGATGATATATAAATTTCCAGCATAAAGCAGGAATTGAGGATGTTCCAGGTACAATTCAAGTATGTGTTCAGTTTCAAAACCTGTGCCCTTCAAGGAGTTTCCTTGCTCTTACAGTCCTACCATCCATCCACCCATCGATCCAGAACACAATCTTTTTGGTGAGAAAATAATTTATTCAATTTGCCATTAGTAATTGCACTTTTGAGAGAGAGTAACAAAATAAATGATTACTTGGATTTCTGTCTTATTTTTACCAGTTATTTTTACTGGTAAACCAGGTTGTATATTTTGGACAACGATGAAGCAAAATAGGAAGTGTTACATCTTCTGTAGGATTTTCATATTTAACAGTTAACCAACACATACATTCATGCAAACAGGTGGATCATCAGGTTTAACATGTGGGATTATTTCTTATGCTACCTCATTTTTTTCCCTTAGGTTTTTATTGAACTGGTGGTCTAGCCTGTACATTATGTATTTGTAAATGAAATTTCTTTTCTGATAAAACTATATTAAACTCTATTACATTGGCACTTTGCCTTAATGTAATGTCAGTCTATTTATTGTTTAGAATAAAATTATAATCATCTTCATTTCCAACACGTTCTGATACTTGACAGATAATTCTTCTAAACTACAGTACTGAGTAATTTTAAGACAAAAATTGTTCATAAACATAATTTTCACATGTGTTAGTCTACTTTTTGTTTCCCATAAATAAATCTCCAAGTAGAGAAGTTTATGTAGAAATGTTTTTTGTGAAAATGGGAGATGCTGCAAGAACTATTATTTTTTTAGATGAACCTCTATAGAATTTTTATAAAAGCTTATCAGAAACAAAAAGCATATATTAACGTAGAATGTAAGTAACAATTCTATTTTCAAAGAAATTACTAAAATTTTATAGTCATGTTTGATTTACACAAAGTCAAAGAAAAACTGAAGACACTACCTTGTAACTCCCCTTGAAATTTTAAAGTAGACTCTATCTATTCCGGGGCTCCATTCTGAATGTTAAATGCCAAAAATCTATCAAACAACTGGATATACTTTCATTATATTTGATAAAACATTATTTGCTCATTGAAATGGTGTGCTTCTGTTAATTAGTGTTACTCTGTAATTAGTATTACTGCCATGTGTTGCACCTGTTATTCTTTGAAATGACACTTCTTTAAAAATCTCCCTTAAAATTTTGAGGAGTACCAATAATCATCTCTTCACCTACATATTTCCTATTGATAGTTTCTGTTCATATTCCTATCCCTGAATCCTGGCACTTATCTAAAATTTTAATCTTCAGAACAACCATTTTCAGCAAATACCATGAACCAACCCCCGTCTTTGTACCTTGATCTCTAAATAGCCTTCTTCCCTTTCTGGAAGCCTTCCTGTTGTGGTTTCTGAGCTCTTCTTGACTTCTCAACTTGCCTATTCTCTTTGCTTAGGAAACACATTTTACTTAAACCAGTTCTAGGACTGGGGCTGAGTGAAAAATAAAAATATCGACTCTTTGTTCAAAAATTATTCATAATTTCATGATGGCAGCAGCAGAGCCAAGTGTGGAACCTTTGTAAGTGTGAGGCCTTGTGCAATGTGTAGGTCTCTGCCCATGAAACAGGTCCTGGTTGATGTTATTTGTTGTTATGCTTCAGCACTGCTCTTATATTTTTGGTACATCCTTTCCCTGACTGTATCTTTCATTACCACTATCAGATTTCCTTTTCCATTTTTTCCCAACAGTGCAGCGACAGAGGCTTGAGCTGCAGAAACTGTTACCTGTTCTCTTCCTGTTTTCCTGAAAGAAAGGTCAGAAAGAACAAATATTTGTGATTTTTTTTTCTTTTTTTTTTTTTTTTGAGACAGGATGTCACTCCAGTTGTCCAAGCTGGAGTACACTGGTGCAATCTTGGCTCACTGCAGCCTTGACTTCCTGGGCTCAGGTGATCCTCCCACCTCAGCCTCCCAAGTAGCTGGGACTACAGGCATGTGCCACCATGCCAGGCTAATTTTTATATTTTTAATGAAGACGTGGTCTCACCATGTTGCCCAGGCTGGTCTCGAACTCCTGGGCTCAAGTGATACACTCACCTAGGCCACCCAAAGTGCTGGGTTTACACACATGAGCCACCATGCCCAACCGTGAATGTCTCTTAAAATATTTTTATTACAAAGCATCTTGCAAGAAATTCTTAGTATTAAATCTGAATTGATAATTGAATTAAGATATGAATCATACTATCAAATATTATAGCATGACTTTGTTTTGTTGATGTAATAGGTGCCAATCTACTTAAAGTATGTATGCATTCAATGTTGGTTACATTCTTCTGAAAATTAATTTATTTGATAACAGCGTCCGTGACTGTGATGGCAGAGGTTCCAGAGACAATTGTTTAAAATCAGAGTGACAAAATATTAATCTTTATCATCATTAACAGGGTGACTCTCTTCCTTAGGTGTGGCATCATTTCCAGAATTAAAGAGGGTATAACCTGCTTCTACCACATCTGATCTCTATCCTGGTTCTTCCGGGAATCATCTTCTTCACTATATTTTTTCTTTCTATATCTCAGTCTTTCTAGGTTTTGCTTTTCATGTTTCTAAGCTAACAGTGATTAATCTGATAACCCATCAGATGGAAAAAATAGAGAAGATACTTACTCTACTAAATCATCAACTCTTATTTTCTCCATGAGATAAATGTACTTATTGTTTCGTTTTTGGTTTTTATGGGTTTTTCGGCTTACTCTGCAAATGAGGCAATGACTTCTAGTTTACTGGCTCTGTCAAAGTGATGTTTTCAATGAAATTACTAATTTAATTCCAGTTGAATTAAAAAGATTTGGTAACTAGTTGTGGTGGATATGTGGAATATTTCTAGACATTTTCCCCAAAGTAAAGTTATATACTTAGTTGGCTTATTAGTTTTTGCATAGGCCCAATACTGGGTCTACCAGGGCTGGTGACATAGAATATAAAAATCTAGTGATTCTGGCCAGGCATGGTGGCTCACGCCTGTAATCCCCATATTTTGGGAGGCCGAGGTGGGCAAATCACGAGGCCAGGAGTTTGAGACCATCCTGGATAACAAGGTGAAACCCCGTCTCTACTAAAAATACAAAAATTCAGCTGGGCACGATGGTGGGAGCCTGCAATCCCAGCTACTCCAGAGGCTGAGGCAGGAGAATTGCTTGAACCCAGGAGGCGGAGGTTGCAGTGAGCTGAGATCACGCCACTGCACTCCAGTCTGGGTAACAGAGTAAGACTCAGTCTCAGAAACAAATAAACAAACAAACAAACAAAAAACTAGTGATTCTTCACGCTATCTTTTATGCAAGGAGAATGTCAGTGACAGCTTATTCTAGCACTGACAAAAACGTATTTATTCTATATTTCCACTTACAATGAGTTTTAGGTCTTATTCACTCAGAATTCTTAGTTCTTTCCAACAATTATTCTATCTTTAACAAAAAAGACCTGATTAAAACAACGTAATACTTCAACTATAAGGCAACACACGTAGAAATAGAGTAAGATATCAGCAATTGGCGTAGAAAGTAATGATGAAATCTACAGAAATTTAGGTGTAGAACAGTTCATTAAATGTTAAAATGTACTTAGCAAATATCCATGCTTAATTGTAGGTCAATATAGATATAAACTATTAATGTTGGCTCCTGATACTTCATCATTATGTCAATAATATCACTTTTAATTACTGTTGGCCTCACCTTTTTTAATACTATTTTCTCGTAAGATGTAAACCCTTAATGGGAGAGCAACAGCCTCCTATTTATCACAAGTAATAATTGCACATTATCAATTATAACAATCTGTTGCAAATTGTGCTAATTTAAACTTTTATAGGTTATGTTTTCAAAAGTGTTTGTGATTATTTTTCTTTAGTTATTTTAGAACACTCTGCACACCTTACATGTAGAATTAAAAAAAAAAAAAACTAAACCGAAATTTTTCAAATCTGCCACTTATTTTAAATGAAAGCATGTGTGTTTTGGCCTAAATTACTTTGACAGTTGCTTCACTTCTTCATTTGTTGTACTATTGTATATAAACAAATATAATGCAAATTTTATGAACATTCTAACATTTGTTTGGGGGTACACTTGAATTTGCATGAGAAAAAATATTTGTATTTTGTGAAACATTAAATATTTGAAAAAATTTATAAGAGATATGAGCGCTAAAGCTATGTTTATATGGTAAAATTCATATATATCCTTTGGTGGATGCTGAAGTTAAATATTTCTTTAAAATATATAAATTAAAATTCATATTTAAAGAATGATAAATTTAAAAGTAATGAATATGAGAGTGAGGAGCTATAGCTAAACTACAAATAACATGAAAAAAGTTAATTATTGCATCTGAACTTAGTTTTGAATTTCCCAAACTTAAATCTACTTAGAAACAATTGATCACAGGGAATAGCACATTTTTATGTTTTTTAAAAATTGTTTAATCTGTTTGGAACCCAATAAGTATACATGTCTGAAGACTAAAGACAGCTATGGAGATTTTCAAATAAAAATGTTTTGCCTACATTTAATTTTATTGACCTATTATGCTTGAGTACTTTATTCATAGCCAGACTTGCGTACTTATGAGTAGCCCAACTAAGAATTAAGCTAAACTTATTAGATGATTTTATAACCCCTTATGTCTGATCAAATTGTATCATTTAAAATGTATTTGCTGAAATTTAAGTCATCCTAATGAAGCAGATGTTGATAAGGAATACTATTTATCCCATAGTTTTAAGATGTTTTCATTTTTTGGTGAGAATACCTTAGCTTTCCAAACCATTTTCTCTTAGTAAAACCCGTTATAGATGATACACCTTATAACTAATTTGAACTGTCTTTAATGATTCAAAAGCAAATTTTATAAAGCTTTTAAATTTTTATTCTGCTTTAAACATTTTAATAAATCACTGCTCTTATCCTTAAAAGAAACCACATGGTAGATGTTACTAAGAAAAATTAAATTGAAATGTCTCCAATGTACAACTTACATTTAAGGATTGAGTAAAGATGGGGTTTCATAGTTATAATTTATTGAATAGCCCTAAATATAACATTAGGAAAAAATCTAGTTACTTGTAAAATTATTTCTTCACATTAGCTGCTGTTATATTTATATTGTGAATGATAGAGCTAAGAGGTGGTGAAAAATATTTATAATGGTAGATCATCAGGATAAAATAGGGACAATATGGCTTAATCACTTTATTTTATTTTTATTATTTTGGAATGTGCTTAATGGAAAGGATGAATGACTGCCTTGCTTCAAAATTAAATTCTACTGCCTTGAGTGAGGGATTTGAGTATTAGCATAACATTCTATTTATGTGAGTTATGCTATAGTTTTTTGTCATTTTTTACATTACAGTGCAAGTAATGCTACTGATTTATGGTTGCATTTTTTAAAGGCAATGCTGTACTGAAACCAGAGACTGAAGGAAGCTGAAAGTCATATTTGTCAAAAACTCAGCCTTGACATAGTTTATGATCATTGACTATTTGCTCTGTTTATAGGGCTTTATTTAAGAGTAAGCTAATCTAGCAAGAACAAATGTGACTGATGTTTGCCTATTTATTATTTTTCAGTGTTTCATTTTTTGGTTAGATGGCTATAAGATACAAGCTATATAAAGTTATACAGAAGTTAAAGAATGCATAGTGCTTTCCGTTTTCATTATTCTCCTTTGAAAAGAATTACTTTGCAAATATTCAGCTTGGGTTCTACCAGCATCCACTATAATCAGAGTAATTTTTAATATCAAATAAATTATGAATACTCTCTTCAGTTATGCAATTGAGATGTTAAATGGTTGTGTGAAGATTTGAATGTTATGGTCTTGTATATAAGGAAATTATCGCCAATGTGAAAAACATTTCTGCTTATAAATTATGAGGGCTTGAGAACTTGAAACTTTTATAAGTAAGATTATTTCTAAGTTGAACTATAGGAATTTCAACCTAACCAACAACTTCTTATTTAGCTGAATATCTGAAAACATAGGGAGTGAACTTATATATTGCTATTCAAAAGCTTAAAATTATAAACATATTTTCATTCTGGGTTAAAATTAATTTTTAAATTTTATCTCTTAGACTCACAGATGATAGGAATAATAGCTATATTTGCTTTAGTTTTTCAATCAATGGTTATCAGTACATTTTAATTCTGATTGGAAACTTTAACATAAACAACAATAAAATATTATTTCTACATATCTACAAATAAAAAAATTGATGTTGCACACACCACAATGTAGTTACCCAAGGTATAGTCAGAGCAAGCAGAAACAGCAAGTGACTTGAATGTTAAGTCAGTAGGTGAGGAAGCAGAAAAAACATTCATTAAAGTGCAGTACTAGGCAAATGAGACTCAATGATTATAGCATCCAGTTAGGCTGATTGGACTGGCTACAGTAAATTGCACAACTAGAGTTGTCATTCCATGGAGGCGTTATGCCATAGTTTGGATCAAGAATGAAAATAAACTAAGGTATACTTTCCAATTTGATAGGTACACTAGATAATGTGCTCTAATCTGGAAAAAAAAAAAAAGATTTTCTGTTACTGTGGGAAAATTCAAGTGGTCAGTGTTTCTAGTTTCCAAAACATAACAATACTAAGAATAAAAAATATCGAATTAGTAAAGCTTAATCTATAATTACTACTTACAATAGGCAAGGAAGATATTTTATCACAACTGACCTGAATAATAGAGTGGGCTGGAAGGAAGGAAGCCTATTTATTTGAGACACCATGTGAAAACTTTGAAACACAAAGGGGAAAAGGCAGTTTCATTGAGAATAAAATATTCATGTTGATAACTTACATAAAACAAAAGACGGAGTGTTTTCTGCAGGGAAATTACTTTCTTTGATGAGCTCTATTTATGCATGATGGAGTTTTAAATTTTTGAAAACCCCCTTGGTTATTTTTTCTTCCTTTCAATTCTAGTGGTTTTAATTTCAGGCATAAACAGATGTAAAATTTTCTCGCTAAAAGCTTCTTACACTGTTTAAAGTCAGATTTATGACATAGGCAAAAATAAAATGCCTTCTTACAATGACAGTGAGTAGGAAATCAATAGTTAAGGCATCAGTCTCATGAATTGCACAATGAGCAGTGGCTCCATTTGTTTTGATACTGCCCAATGATAAAATACATCTTCATTTACTTTGCTCATTTTAACATTGTTTTGATTGAAGCATATTCTTGAGGGATGCTGAGTATTATATCTGCTAACTAGCAGCTTGGCTTCTGGAAGCAATTTTATTTGAGTGAAATCTATTATATAATGACTTTGTTGAGTGGCCTGCAAGCTGCATGTTAAGGTTCAAATCTTTACTTCTTGAGGATAGAAAGCTATTGGTTTATCTGATAATTTAATATGGGAGGCATTTTAGAAGCTGCACTGGCTAGCAAGGATTTGTATCTTATGTATTGCCTATCAATCACCCTAATCAAAAGAGAAGGAAAAGATAGATTATACCTCATCTCTAGAGACTTAGGTTCCAATGGTAGAACATCAGAGTAGAAAGGAAAATCAATGTGTTGATGCTTCTTTGATTGTGCATCACAGAGTCAACATGCAATCTGACACTGCTTAAAAGGGGTTGCTAGTATCAGACTCATAAAAGGCTGGAAAAAGAATGGGCAGGAGAAGAATGTTTACAAGTTGATGTACATCAGCAAGGTTTTCAGTGTCTGTTTGCAGGAAACTGATCCACTAAGGGCAAATCTTTATGGAAATGTACCTTGCAAAATAACTATAAACAAAGCTCTATATTATTACCAAGTATAGTAAATAGATACCTGTGCTGGCCGAATGTGTATTAGAATAGAGCACTCTAAATTTGCTACATTGAAATAGGTCACAAACCTCTTGCAGTGGCCCAATTTTGCACTCCTGGGCAGCAAGAATCTAGCTAATAGAATCAGGACTATGCTTTCACTCGTTACGATCTAGCAATATCTAGTGATTGCAAGATGTTTTAGAAGCCCAGAAAATGCACACATACAAACACACACATGTTTAAACCCTCATTAATTATATACTTACATAATTTTTACACGGATTCATAAAAGAATAATGTTCAAGAAATGAAAGATTTTAGAATGCCTCTGCCTCTAAATTTGAAACAGTGGCTTTGCCACACTGCTGTTCATTTGATAAATATTCATTGATTGTCACTCCCTGGAGATCCAGAAACGAATGTAACCCCCTTATACTCTTAAGAATCTCACAGCTAGCTGAGGTAGAGAGATAAGTCAATCAGCATTTTTATAACTTAAAATGATAAGTCTAAAGGACAAGTTGTTACATGAGTGTACTTTACTCAGTCTAATAAGTAATAGGAGGTTTTGGAGATGGTGATGTGGAGTCAAATTCTGAAAAGTAAATGAATGAGAGGCTGTGTGCGTGTAGGCGCATAAGGTTGACAAGACATTGAGATCTGAGAAAACTTGATTTTAAACATAAGACGACATGCAAACAGTTTCATGCTCCTGCCACAAGGCAGCTGGAAGGATGGAGAGTGTGCAGGCTTGGGAACCACAGCTGGGATAGGGTCTGATCTCTGTTCAACCAATATTTGGTGGTTTTTTCAAGCATTTAACTTCTAATTGCATTTCTATATTAGCAAAATGTATTTAATAATACCTTATATTTTAGGTTGATTGTGAAAATATGTTTCATACATGGCATAGAGATTCAGTCAATATTACTTAAAGAGGTTATAATTATCAAAAATGACTTTAACCAAAGGTTCCCAAAATTGAATTACTTCAGGAATTTTCAAAAATGCCAAAGACTGGATCTTGCCCCTCAAGATTCCAATTTAACTAAATAAAGTCAGATTTCAGGCGAAAGAGAATACAGAAAAATCTGAAAAATAATGGTCAGTCATGAAAAAGGAAATAGTTGGAAAAATGTTGTCTTTACCTAAGAAGGCTATGAATATGCTAAGAAAGAGGTTTTATTTATTCCATAGAACAGAAAGACCGCTATTAATAGGTGTAGTTGAGTAACATTTCCAGGCTGCACCCTCTTCAAAATAGTTGATTTTAGGGGCTAAATAGCAAAAGTAAAGTTTCTATATTTGGAAAGTCTATTCTGATATGAAGTGCAACAAGTCAATGCCTTGTATTATGATAGAAAAAGGTGTAAGTTTTATTTCCTTGGACTGCCATGGAACGAGCATGGAAGAGGTGGCAAGGGAATCTAATTTTGAGGATAAAGAGTCTTAGAGCATTTTAAAGTAACAACATTTAGTCTATCTAATTAATATGCATCTCAAAGAGACGGAGGCCCTGCTTTGAAGATCTGAAATGCAGCAAAACTATCCTGCCTAAGCCTTTAACCATGGTTTTGATGACTAGAAACGATATTTTTAACCCGTTAGGAGAAAAAGAAATAGGCTGAATTACAGCAGAAAGAATTTAAATACATAGTAGAGCAAATGATGATCACCATTTGAATATTAAAACAACTTACTTTATTTTTGTCCTATCATAAATTAGCCCTGATATTCTATCCTGGTTACCAGGGAAGAAATTGTGTGGCAGAACCATAGTCTCTAATGTTAAGGATGAGAGAAAACTGAGAAGAAGCCAAGTTCCTCTTAATGAATTAAGATTTTAAAGGTCTGAAGTTTTATTATTTTTTCATGAAAAACAATAATGCTGATAGTTTGATTATGTAAATAAAGTATAAAATATTACACTTTTGTAATTGATATCAAGGACCTACACATAAATGAATTATTTTACACATATGTTGTTTTTCTCATGAAAATACTTCGGGCTAATTGGATAATAATTAACCACATTTATTTTCTCCCCATGAAAGTCTTTTAATATTACAGAAATATTTCCCTATGGAGTATATAATTGTTGAAATATTTCCCACCTAAAATTATCCTAATTACTCTTGGGGTAGAAATATGTGAAATTGCATCACTTTCAAAAAGATTTCATTAAAGATCTTCTTTAATTTGCACATCTTCACAAACTTTTCACAGACTTGTAAATTTGTCTATGCGTGCTGTTTATTTTTTTGTTTGGCTTTGTTTGGCTTTGGTTTTAAAGATTTTTTTTTTTTTTTTTTTTTGCACTCAGCATTTACACAAAATCCCATTACAATCTGACATTTGCTTCAACTATTCAAATAGACGGGGGTGTGGGGGGTTGTTGCTGTTGTTGTTTATTACACAAACTATTTTCAGGTAAACAAATCCAGTGACCATGTTTCAGTCTTCATCTTATTTGACTTCTCATCTCATTGTGGAAATTTTCATTTCCCTGATCATTAGAGGAGTTGAGAATTTTTCATATACCTGTTGGCTATTTGAATGTCTTCTTTTAAGCAATGTCTATTCTATCCTTAATTCTTACCTTTCCTGTACCCCGTATTCCTACTCTTTCTGTAAGACCCATTGTTTCTGCTTCCTAACTATATTTCAAATAGGTCAGTTACTCCCCACTTTTACTGGCCTCTTTCTTGAACACATGACCACCATCTTATGTCTGGTCTCCTCTGGGAGCCTCCTTGTTAATATCCCACTTATATGATTCTAGTGGGTACTTAACCCATGATAATTTTTATCATTGCATTTTGTGTGTATTCTTTGTAGCAACTACCATGAATTTTTATATGAATATTTATGTTAAATTTCATGGGTATATTTTCTTGTTTATTATCTCTCTAAGCAGATAAACTGTAAGAAGATAGACTTGTGCCTTTTACTCCATCAGTGGATATAAACATTTTTAACAGTGACTGTTATACATTAGGAGGTCAATAAATATTGTTTTTAATAAGTGACTGACTTCCTTAAAGACCACAAAAGTAGCGCTGTGGCTACCGCCCCTCTACCCCGCAAAACCTATTTCTAAGAAAAAAGTTATATATATATATGCATATATATTCATCAATCGAATATGTATCATATTATATTTAGCAACACATCTACAGAAGAGGCAAGTTTGCTTAGGGGAGTAATAGACCATGTTGATTTTATATTGATTTATATTGATTTTAAGACTTAGTTTTTGATCAGCTTTTGTTATTCTTTGTGGTGATGGTGGCGGTGGCTTTTTTCCTATTACAAAAAAAACAAAACTAGCAATTCACTTAAATCATTCCGGTGACTCAAGAGCTATCTCAAAGTGCACTAATCATTTACTTCATAATTTATTGTCAAATGTTAGTGTACATCATTTTATACACAAAAAAACTAATTATTTTAACATGGATTTTAAATAGAAACTTAGAAACAATACTGAGATTAGACTGTAGACTAACTGTATAATCACTGTCATTATATGTTCAGCAATTAGGAGAAGCTACTGAATGCATGAATTTGGCTTTAGTTAGTACGAACATAATAAAATGGCTATAGCATATGGCATGAAAAAGGCCACTTAAGTATGGATTTGGTAAAGTGATAAGGAAAGGGGCAAGACTATAGGATTTTACAGATAACTCATCTGATGAGAAAATAAGGCAAAAACTTGGCAGTAAAAGAGAGAACAGTAATGGGATGATAGACAGATGGAGAACCAAGTACAGCAAGAGAGGTGAAGGAGAGTTCTCCCTGTTTGAAGGCAGATAAAAAGAAAGTCACTGAAAAGGAAAAATTAAATTTGGCAGAGAGTGAGGAAAACATAAGAATCATATCACTCAGAAGCTTCAGTGTCTTCTCTAGTTCTGTATAATAATTTGGATATCAAAAAATATTTTTACACAATTGTATTATATGACCCTTACACAAACTATTTAAGTATGAGTGAAGTAAGACATGTGGTTCTATTCCCATTTCACAGATTAGAAAACAGAAGCTCAGTTCCTAGGGTCATGCAGCAGGTAAGTAACATAAGGGAGAACAGAAGTATTCTGATTTCTACAGTTTTATACTTTCCACTACACTATGTTGACAGTGTGGTATTAATCTTTAAACAAGAGGAGATTGAAATCTGCTGTGAGAAAGGAAGCATTTAAGGCAATAATCCAAAATGAGTCTTTTTGCCACCCACACACTTGAATTATTACTACAGCCTAAGTAAATTTCGGTAAACCAGGAATGTAAAAAGAGATGGCTGTCATGAAGGGGTAGGGGTAGCATTCATTTTTTCATTCTCTCTTTTTTTTTTTTTAGTGTACTGTATGTAAGCCTTCTACCAATTATTGGAAATACATTGGTGAGCAAAAATAGTCATAGTCCAAGCCTTCCTGAAGCCCATTTTCTAGTGAAAAAAGTAGGCTTTTTGTCAAACAAAAAAATTAAATTTTTAAGTGCAAACTCATATATAAAGGCAAAGTACACAATGCTATGAAATAATTTTACATGAGTCTCATAGAGCTGAGAAGGCCAGGAGATACTTGCTTACCTAGAAGGATGGCAATTGATTTAAATTCTGAAGAAGGAATAACAGTGAAATATCTGAGAGGAATTAGGGCAGGCACAGAGCGTGCTAGGAAGACATATATGAAGAAATGAAAGAAGTTGGTATGACCAAAAAAATTTGGTGTGCTAATGTTCCTGTGCCCTGAATTAAAACCAACATAGTAGTATTTTCTCTTCACTTTAAATAGTTATGTAGTGAAATTGAGTCAGACAATTCTGAGTCCATATTTTTTCCAAGTGATGACTATCCAAAAACCAAATATGACAAATTTAGTTCATTGATCTTATTGATTTTTAGTTGAGATTGGTGAATCAGGTAGTATCTCATATAAAAATAGAGAGGTGCTATGTTGGACATAGGTGAACAGTTGGGTTTCGTAAGGTAGGAACAAGAAAACAGGTAGTCAAAAGAGCAAATTGGTTAATACCAGGTACTTCCGGTTATTTTTCTTGTAAGAGTTAAAGCAAGGACTTCCTTATTATTTCAGCGGAAGTTGACTCGGTTCTTTCCACTTGGTTGTTGAAGCTCCTGTTTTCAGACAAAAACTTGTCTGTCCGAGGATTTTCCTACTTCCTTACAGTTCAGTTTGCTCTGCCTTAGTTTGGTCTATTGGGATCTAGTGCAGGAGCTCAGTTCAAAACAATGGCCTTCTACAAATTTCGATTAACATGACTCAAAAATAGAGAATAAAATGATTGCTTCAAAGTAATAATTTCTGGGAGGATGTGTGTGTGTGCGTGTGTGTGTGTGTGTGTGTGTATTCTTGCAAAGGTCTTAAACAGTGTTTTGCACATGACAAACTGTCATAAAATAATAATCAGTTAATTCTTTCAGCATATATTTATTGAAAACCTAGGAAGTACAATGTGTGCAAGCACTCCACTGGAGGCTCTTATCAGCTTTTTATCCTCTAGTATTTGACCAAAGAATGGCCAGGATGCAGTTAAAAAGAATACTTCTTGCTTTGAAAAAGCCAATTCCATATGTGTTTACATATTTGTATTTTCTAGATTTCTAATCTTCTTTTTTTGCCATAGCCTCAGGTAGGACAGGAAAACCATTCTTGCAGTGCTGTTGTGATATACTCTCCAATATGGTAGTCATCTGCCACATGTGGCTATTGAGTATTTGGAATGTGGCTAGTACAACTAAAACTTGATCTTTTATTTCACTCAGTTTTAATTTAAATAGCTGCATATGGCTAGTATCACCTGCATAGTGCCACTTCAGAGGGATTCAGAAAAAGACTTTTAAGTTCCCACTGAAATGTACTTTTGATACATTTGGCATGAACTTGCTATTTCTTGTATCTTGTGGCCTGGATGTAATTGAAAGAGATTTTTTTTTGGTATAAGGGAAAACTTATCTTGAGAAAAAAATGTAGGTATGAACAAAAGTTCATTTTCCCAACTCTCTTGGGGAATAAAAAGTGAACATGCTGATATCATAAAGTCTGCCAAAACACGCAGATGGAATTTCACAGGAATTGATTTTTTCAAGAACCTAAAAGAGTTAAAATAAACAATTTTCTTTACGTTAATTATTTGAGAAACAGCCACTCACAAAAATATAAAAACCATAAAAATAAAGGAAATAAAATTACTTATGTTATAAACATTTAGAAAAATCTAGTGGTGATTTAAAGAAGATAGGCAGAAGATTAATCTGAGGTCAGCCAACTTATTTCTCTCAATTATATCCAATATTTAGAGTTTCTGTGAGACACTCTTTTTTCTAAAATATTTACTTTCGAATATGAGTGCATGCAATTGAATTTGTTGATTCAAAAAGTAGAAAAATAAATACAGTTAAAAGCATATTTTTCTTCCATGTTTATACCACAGCTTTCTAGTAACACTGCTTAGTGATAACCACTGCCTCTATTTTTATTTATTTTGCAATATTATGGATCTATTTTATTTACTCTTCTAACATATTTACTGGGTGCCTATTTATTATAAGATAGGCAATGTTGTAAGCACTGGTTTATTGCAGCGGAAATAAAAGACAGAAAAAATCTTTAAAAAATTACATTTCAAGAGAAGGAAAGAGGCAATAAACACAATAAATAAGTAAAATACATGATATGTTAAACAGTGACAAGAGGTACAGATTTTAAAAATATTCTTAAGGAGATCAAGGTGTTGAAAGAAAAAGGGGATAAGGGAGTACCTCAATGGGGAAGAAGTTAACGTATGTTAATCAGAGAAGAATTTTCAGAGCTTTATTTTCAGCAAAGACTTGTAGAAAATAGGGAGCAAGACATAATCAAGCAGAGAATTCCACACTCAAAGGCCTTACTGCAGGAGCTTGTTCAGCATCTTCTAGGAAAGCATCTTTGCAATGTGGGTGGGACAGAGTGATCACAAGCCAAAGACTTCATATATTAAGTAATTAATACCATCAATTCATTGATTAACTAATTGTTATAATATTCTGCATATTGTATATGATTTTTTTTCTCATCAAATATTTTATGAGTCTCTAGGATAGGAATAGGACTTCTGTCTAGTACCTACAACTCTATTAATCACACATAGCCTTTAAAATAATTGCATGCTAAGGTCTTACTTCTCTTACAGAATATATTATGTAATACTTACAGAAATACCTCAGCTGCTTTCTTCTCCAATGTTCTTTTCAATGGCTAAGTTCATTTTGAAATATAAGAATCAGCCTCTTAGTTGGGGACACAAAACAAGTTGTTTTGCACTGAATATAGTTCCATGAAGAATTGTTAAAATGTTAATGTACTCAATTATAATTACATTATTGCTTGCTATTATTTTTACAGCAAAAGTAATAGGCTTATGGAAGAGAACATTACACTAATTTTGTTTATTAATGAGGACGTCAAAGTCTAGAGAGAGGTAAAATAATTTGCCCAAACTCACACGGGTGTTTATAGTTACAGCTAGCATTATTACCTACTTACATGATAGCTACAGCTAGCGTTATCATGTACTTAATATGTGATAGCCACTGTGCTACATACTTTACAGGTACTACGTAATTTTAATCCTTCCCACAACTCTGTGAGATAACCATTATTATCATTTTGCTCATAACAAAACTGAGGGAAATAAGTAACTTCTTCAAAGTCACACAGCTGCTGAGCAATGGAGATGGGATTCTATCTAGATCTTTATGCCTCACGCAGAATCCACATGGATAATTGCTTGCCTCAATGCTAGAGAGAGATGGGGAGAGATACAGGGACAAGAAGGCCCTTTAGAAGGCAGATAGGTATACCAGAAAAAAAACTTCGCTGTGGCCACTCTTTGATTGAATCTTGCCTTCACCTAATAACTATTTGTGAAACCGCTTTTGCAAAAATTATAACTGAGGAAATTATGACAGTGAAAGAGATCAGACCTAACCAACTCCATGTTGCTTCTAACTTTTAAGCTGTCCTTGTTCATTCCTGGGTGTATGTCAAACTAACCTAGTGAAGGAATTTAGTTTATGGTTTGACTCTGAAACGAAATTGATAATAGCCCTTTCCCAAAGAGACCCACTTCTTGCCTCGGGACCAGTCTACCTTTGCAGGACTAACAAATTAACCACAAGATTAGAAATCTAGGGGTCATGCAGCCTCTGGCTGCAGGAGTCTGAATCTCCCCAAATTGCTCCTGGGGATAACATCACTATTATAAAGCCTAAGATCAGTGCATGAGGTCTTTTGCAGATCAGCTAACATCACCCAGACCAGTAATCTGTCTCAACCAGTTCTGTGATCCCACTCAGGAACAGAAAACAGCAAGAAAATCTTACTTCGACTCCCTAAGATTCCATCTCCAACCTGACCAATCAGCACTCCCCACTTCCGGAGACCTTACTACAAAATGATCTTTAAAGACTTTGATATTGGATAGGAGAAACTGATTGGAGCAATAATAAAACTCCAGTCTTCCGCACAGATGGTTGTGCGTGAATTACTTTTTCTCGATTTCAATTCCCCTGTCTTGATAAATCAGCTCTGTCTAGGCAGCAGGCAACGTGAACCTGTTGGGTGGTTACATGTGGGGCATGCTACATAACTTTTTGAATCTATTTTCTCTTTTGAAAATTGAAGAATCAAATTACAGCTCCATATTTGCTTAATCAGGACCTTGACTTTTCTACCATGAGTAAAAGTTAGAAGCTATTAAACTTCTTAACTTAATTGGTGAGTAAATTCTTATAGATTAAATAAGAGAAGCTATTCAGTTGAGGTGAAAACCATTATATGCCTAAGAAGAACACAGACCATTATATTTAAAAAATAGCACTTGATTTTAAGTGACATTTTAGTATAATATAAAAAAAATCTGATGTACCCAATGATTTTAAGGTTAAAAGAGTACATTGAAATTAATACGGTGCTCATTAATTCACCCCAATTATCCGCTTATTTTTCATTCTTTTCTTTTGCATACATGTGAAATTTTAATTGTGTTCAGTGAAGAAAGCCCATATTCTCAGCATGCATCATTATGTATCCACATTGTACACATCTAAAAAGTAACTGTTTGCTTGTACATGCAGATCTATAAGTTCCAATGTAGGTTCATAACAGTCATTTAACATTTACAATAGATGTAATTTGATATTTTTTGAAATGTAAAATAAATTTGTTTTGTAGGGTCTCTGAATAGGCTATTGATCTGTTGTCATACACGATTTTTATTGTGGTTACTCAGAAGCAAAGTCTCAGTTACTTTGATTGCTGTATTTTGCCAAACGTATTTTTTCAACTTGTTCTTCTGTATATGAAAATGATATGATTTACCCACTGTGAGTTGGAAGTTTTTTCAAGTTATTTTTACATTGTTAGTAATGAATTTACAATAAGCATCCAACTTCCCACACTGAACCCCTTGGTGATCAATTGAATGCATTTACTGGATCACCAGCTGAGATATTAGGGTGTAATCTGTGCCTAGGGATCCGAGATTTCTTTGTATAAATTTAATTTACCCTTATGGGGATCAAAAGCTAATTAACACCCATTCTTTCCAACTGAGCTAAAAGCTTGAAGCAATTAGTATTTGAAAAATATTTTCTTTCATTAATATTTTTTTCAGCATGTAATCTTGATTGGTTCCATTTTAGGCACTAATAGGGTATACTTTAAAATTAGAAACGTATGGACTATGTTTTTTGTATTTTTGTTGTTTTCGTTACTATTCCCTGATAAATACTTATACAACAACTCCAACAACAACAACAACAGCAAAAATGTAGTGTCTAGGTGCTCATTCCATCCTACTTTCCGAATGAGATGACTAATAACTTTCAAGACATCAAGATTATTCTCTCACAGAAGAAGTGAGAAAACATTTTTAATCATTAACACAAGGGAGTTTTGCCACTTTTCAGTAGCGGAAACATTGTGTACTAGTTGCTTTAGCCTTACGGTTGTTGATTAGTTACACAGATGTGTTAGAAATAGAGCTCCTAGCAATATTTAACATGACGAGCGAATGAATAAACACTGTTTTAAAAATATGCCTCATCTAAGACATTATGCTATTCTTATCAATTATTATATACAAGTAAAATGCAAGCCTGTGTGATTATACAGTTTCTTTTGTATCTAACCATTATTCATGAAGAAAATATTCAGGAACAGAAAGATGATAAATGTTGGTGGAAACAACTGAAGTTTTTGTTTTGCTTTAAAACACTGACATAATTTGAAAGTATGATATATTACCAAGTCTCTTTATTATAATAGTATGTTGACAAATGATATCGTGAATGGATAATTTGTAATACTACAAACCAAAGATTAGAAAGAATTGTGTATAATAAGTTAGAATCTTTCTTTTATAAATATCCCTTGCTGGTAGCACATCAAGTGCTTAACTCTTTCAGTCCATTAATGCAACTTTGAGGACTTCAGAGTGAGCATGAAAAGTATAGTAAATGAGACTACAGTGACTCTAAGGGGAAATACCCCTACAAATACCTTCACACATACAAATACCTTTCACACTAATAAAAATGGTTTTGAGGAAGAGATTAATGTCCACTTTTTTTTTTTTTTTTTTTTTTTTTTTTTTGAGAGGGAGTCTCACTCTGTTGTCCAGGCTGGAGTGTAGTGGTGTGATCTCGGCTCACTGCAGCCTCCGCCTCTGCCTGCCAGGTTCCAATGATTCTCCTGCCTCAGCCTCCCAGGTAGATGGGATTACAGGTGCCCGCCACCACTCCTGGCTAATTTTTGTATTTTTAGTAGAGATGGGGTTTCACCATGTTGGCCAGGCTGGTCTCGAACTCCTGACCTCAGCCTCAGCCTTCCAAAGTGCTAGGATTACAGACTTGAGCCACCATGCCCAGCCGAGATTAACTTCATATTAGGTTTATAGAAAGTAAAAATGTTCAGCTGCTTTTGTTATTACTTTCTCTTTATGGTGGAAAATTGTAAAACATGACTTAGAAAAATAGCATGTAAAATTTGTCAACAGTTATTTACTCTTTTGGGTTGAAGTTTTTTTCTCAAAGTATTTTTTGACATCTAATATTACTGGTAAAAGCTATTAAACCATCCAGCTGTGCTTTATCTTCTTTTAATTCAGAAGTTCTTACCTGGGTTCTCCATACCTCTACAGGGTTTGTGAAATTCTAGAAATCACTTTATGTTTTTCTTTATTGATGGTGGCAAAGATTTACTACATCTTACCTTATTATTGTATCTTGGGTAATTCATTGTGCTCATCATTAAGGTTGCAAAGATGAAAAAGAGCAAGAAGTCTAGAGTTCAGCAAGAGATATATACCAGCAAGTTGTATCACCGAAATATATACAAAGTTTAATAGGATGACATGAAGGGACTGTCTGTCTGTAATGCAGTGAAGGGCATAAGAAATCTCATGGAGGAGGTGATCCTTCAGCTTAGTTTTGAAGATTGAGTAGTAATTTGGCAAGGTTAGTAAAACTAAAGGGTACGCATGTTTTTTTCTTTATAGTCACATATTTTGTGTATGTGGAAAGCTATGTTGGGGGCTGGAACATTGTGGTAAGCTGAATAATGGGACTCCCATATTATCGAGGCCCTAATCCGTAGAACCTGAGTATTACCTTCTTTAGGAAAAGGGACTTTGCAGGTGTGATTAAAGATTTTGAGATAAATTATCCTGGATTATCTGAATGGGACCTAAATGTGATCACGAGTGTCTAGATAAAAAGGAAACAAGGAAATGTATCTGTATAAAAGGAGAAAGGGATGTGATGATGGAAACAGAGATTAGAGGATATGCTTTGAAGGTGGAGAATCAGCCACAAGTTTAGGAATACAGGCAGTCACTACAAGCCGAAAAAGATGAGGCAATGCGTTCCACTCTCAAATCTCCAGAAGGAATCAGCCCTCCAACACCTTGATTTTAGTCCAGACTATCTGATTCTGACCTCCAGAACTATAAGTTAATAAATTTGTGTTGTTTTATACTAATAATTTGTGGTTATTTCTTATAGCAACAACGAGAAACTAACACAAGCATAAACTCTTAACCCTGAAATGCCTCACTTGAATCACATACTCTTGATATTACTCCCATGGGTTATCTTAAATTCACTCAGGAGCATTGCAAATTTGATTGGTTTTATTCAGACGCACACCTCATATAATGTGATCTACATGCATTAAGGTCATTTTTCCCTATTTCTTGTCCAAACTGCAAACTAAGTTGAAGTTTTAATTGTCCATCACCATGCTCCAGGGAAGACCACATGGCCCAAGGGCACTTTCTTTGGAAAATCACTGAACTTATAAAAATAATATAACAGATGATTTCTAAGATCTCAGTGTGTCCTATACTTAGATTTAAATTTCAAAAATATAACTTTAGCATCAACTCATAAAAATAAAATAGTGAATGAGAAATAGGAAGACAGTGAGGAATAAACTAGACAATTGTATACAGGAAAGGTTTATCCTATACAGTGAGAATAGAGATAAAGATAAAGACATACCTCAAAGATGTTTTGGATTCAGAATCAGTTATCTCTGACTTGATAGTTGGGATTTTGGAATCAAAGATAACTCTGAAATTTACAGCTTGGTCAACCGGGTCATGTGGTAACTCAGCCAGGAAATTTGCATTTCGAAGAGGTGAATAGTTTTCAATATATTTAGTTTTAGATATTTATGGGACAACTGTGTAAGTATTGATATTTAAAAATAAAAATACGTTTGTTCACTGGGAGGAAGAGGACAGAATTGAATCCTCCAGCAATTTTCCCCTGACAGGAACACCAAATTGAACAAACATTCACACAAGAAATTACCTACATAAGAACAGGAAATCAGATGAGCAATCACAGTACCTTGTTTTAACATCATATAAAGAAAAGAGGCACTTTAGAGGGTAGGAAAGACAGTCTTGAATTGCCTACATGACCCCTCCTTCATGCTTCAGCAGAACAACATGGCTCAGAGAGAGAATTTCTGTGCTTGGGAGAGGGAGAGCAAAGCAATTGTGAGACTTTGCATTGAAACTTGGTGCTATCCTGTCATAGCAGAAAGCAACGCAGGGCAGAACTCAGTTGGTGCCAATAAAGGGAACATTTAGAACATCCCTACCCAGATGAGAATTTTTTATCCCAGAAGTTAGGAGTCTGCATTCCAGCTAGCCCTACCACCACAGGCTAAAGTTCTCTGGGGTCCTAAATCAACTTGAAAGGCAGTCTGGGCCACAAGGACTATAATTCCTGGGCAAGTCCTGGTGCTGTGCTGGGCTCAGAATCAGTGGACTTGGGGTGCATGTGACCCAGTGAGATAAACAACATCTGGGGAAGCCCAGGGAGTGCTTACATCACCCATCTCCCAACTCCGGGCAGTGGAGCTCATAGCTCCAGGAGAGGGAAGAGAAAAGAGGACTTTGTCCTGCAACTTGGATACCAGCTCAGCTGCAGTAAAATAAAGCATGAAGCATGGTTCTGAAGCCCCCTTTCCAGGCCATAGCTCCTGACATAGACTCACCCTGAGCCTGAAGGAAACACATTGCCCTGACGAGAAGAGCGCAATCCTGGCAGAATTTACCATCTGCTGACTAACGACCCCTTGGGCCTTCAGTGAACATCAGTGATAGCCAGGCAGCAGTTGCCATGGGCCTTGGGCAAGACCCAATATTGTGTTGGCTTCAGGTGTGATCCAACACATTCCCAGCTGTGGTAGTCATGGAGAGAGACTCCTTCTGCTTAAGGAAAGGAGAGGGAAGAGTAAAAAGGACTTCATCTTGCAACTTGGGTACCCGCTCTGCCATAGTAAAATAAAGCACCAAGTAGACTCCTAAAGTCCCTGGTTTCAGGCCTTATCTCCTGAAGGGCATTACTAGACCCACCCTGGGCCAGAATGGAACCTGTTGCCCTGAAGGGAGATACCCAGGCCTGGCAGGAGTCACCACTTGCGGACTAACGAGCCCTTGTGCTTTGAATAAACATCAGCGGTCGCCAGGCTGGAGTCTCTGCAGGCCTAGGGGTGATGGTGGCCAAAGGCAGAGACTCCTTCTGCTTGAGGAAAGGAGAAGAAAAAGTAAAAATCACTTTGTCTTGCAACCTGGGTACCAGCTCAGTCCCAGTAAAATAAAGCACCAAGCAGACTCCTAAAGCCCCTGGTCCCAGGCTCTAGTTACTGGATGGCATTTTTAGACCCCACCCTGGGCCAAAAGGAAACCTGTTGCACTGAAGAGAAAGACTCAGTCCTGGCAGGATTTATCACCTGCTGACTAAAAAGCCCTTGGGCCTTGAATAAACATCAGTATTAACTAGGAAATAGTCATCATAGCTCTTGGGTGAGACTACCTGTGTTGGCTTCAGGGGTGACCCACCACAGTCCCAGCTGTGGTGGTCATGGGAGTGCTTTCATCATGCCTCCCCCAACTGCAGGCAGCTCAGCACAAAGAGAGAGACTTTATTTGTTTGGGGGAAGAGAATAAGAAACTCTGCCTGGCAGCTCAGGGAAATCTCCTAGATGTTATCCAAGACCACAAAAATGGTACAACTACAAGTCTGCAAGAGTCACAATGTTACGGGGCTTGTGGTTCCCCATAAAGCACATACAGCTGCAGTAGCCAAATGCTTAGATCACGATGCTCAATTTTCTCTGAATACTTGGAAAGACTTCTCAAGAAGGATGGGTACAAATAGGCTCAGGCTGTAAATATTATAATACATACTTAACTCTTCAATGCCAGACATTGACAAATATCCACTAGCATCAAGACCATCCAGGAAAATATGACTTCACCAAAAAAACCAAATAAGGCATTAATGACCAATTCCAGAGTGACAGAGATATATATGATCTTTCAGATAAAGAATTCAAAATAGCTGTTTTGAGGAAGCTCAATGAAATACAAGGTAACACAAAGAAATAATTCAGATTCCTATCAGATAAATTTAACAAAGAGACTGAAATAATTAAAAAGAATGAAGGAGAAATTCTGGAGCTGAAAAATTTAACTGACAAACTAAAGTATTCTTCAGAGTCTCTCAATAGCAGAATTAATCAGAAGAAGGAATTAGTGAGCTTGAAAACAGGTTGTTTGAAAATATGCAAGGGGTCAAAAGAAAAAGAATAAAAAATAACAAGGCATGCTTACAGAATCTAGAAAATAGCCTCAAAAGAACTGATCTAAAAGCTATTGGCCTTAAAGAGGATGTAGAGACAGAGATCAGGGTAGAAAGTTTATCCAAAGAGGTAACTGGTAATTTTCTGAACTTACTGAAAGATATTAATATACAAATACAAGAAGGATATAGAACACCAAGCAGATTTAACATAAATAAAACTACCTCAGGCCGGGTGCGGTGGCTCACGTCTGTAATCCTAGCACTTTGGGAGGCTGAGGTGGGTGGATTACCTGAGGTCAGGAGTTCAAGACCAGCCTGGCCAACATGGTGAAACCCCATCTCTACTAAAAATACAAAAAATTAGCTGGGTGCAGTGGCGTGCGCCTGTAGTCCCAGCTACTTGGGAGGCTGAGGCAGGAGAATCACTTGAACCTGGGAGGCAGAGGATTTGGTGAGCCGAGATAGCGCCATTGCACTCCAGCCTGGGCAACAAGACTGAAACTCCATCTCAAAAAATAAAAATAAAACTACCTCAAAACATTTAATAATCAAATTCCAGTAGGTCAAGAATAAACAAAGAGCCCCAAATGCAGCTGAAGAAAAAAATAGCATAGCATATAAAGGAGCTCCAATACAGTTGAAAGCAGATTTCTCAGTGGGAATCTTACAGCTAGGAGAGAGTGGCATGATATATTTAAAATGACAAAAGAAAAGAAAAAACTTTTATCCTGGAATATTATATCCAACATTAGTATCCTTCAAACATGAATGAGAAATAATGACTTTTCCAGAAAACAAAAGCTGAGAAATTTCAACTCCAGACATTTTCTGCAAGAAATGCTAGAGAGCTCTCAGATCTGAAAGAAGAGGATACTAATGAGAAAAGAAAAAGCATCTAAAGGTGTAAAACCCACTGGTAATATTAAGTACACAGAAAAACACAATACAATAATACTGTAATTGTTGTATGCAAACTACATGTGTCTTGAATAAAAAGACTAAAATATGAACCTATCAAAAACATTAACTCTAACAACTTTTTAAGGCATAGTATAATAAGATAAATAAAAGCAACAAAGTTAAAAATTGTGAAGGGAAGTTACAGTTTAGAGCTTTTCTTAGTTATCTCTTTATTGTTGTTTGTTTTATTTTTATTTTTTAGAGACAGGGTTTAACTATGTTGGCCAGGCGGTAGTGGGAATGTAAACTAGTACAACCACTAGTGAAAACAGTATAGAGATTACTCAAAAAGCTAAAAATAAAACTACAATTAAATCCAGCAATCCCACTAGTGGTTATCCATCTGAAGAAACAAATTAATATATTAAAGAATACTTGCACTCATATGTTTATTGCAGCACTATTCACAATAGGAAAGATGTGGAATCACATCTTTCACATTAAACCTGTGTTTCAATTATAAGTTCTCAGAAACAGATGAATCAATAAAGAAAATTTACATGTACATATTAGAATACTCTTCAGTCATAAAAAAGAATGAAATTATGTCATCTGTGGCAACATAAGTGTAATTGAAGATCATTATTTTAAGTGAAATAAACCAGGCACAAAAAGACAAATACCACATTTTCTCACTTATTTGTGGGAGCTAAAAATTCTGATCACATGGAGGCAGAAAGTGGAAAGATGGAGAAAAGAGACTGGGAAGGGTGAGTAAGGGGAAGGAGGGAAGAAGATAAGTAGGTTAAAAGGTACAAACGTAGTAAGATGGAATAAATTCAATGTCTGATAACAGAGTAGGGTGACAGTAGTTTAACAAAAATATATTGTATTCAGGAGATAGACACTCTAAATACGCTGATTTGATCACTAGACATTATATATTGTAACAAAATTTGACATGTGTCCCATACGTTTCTACAAATAATAAATAAATGCATAAATACACAGAAAGATTAAATGAGTTAATGCATGTCAAACGTTCCACGTAGGTTTGGCACAGAGTAAGTGCCCAAGAAATGTTAGCTACAATTACTATTAAAAAAATAAAGATGGTCCGGGTGCGGTGGCTCACGCCTGTAATCCCAGCACTTTGGGAGGTCGAGGCGGGTGGATCATCTGAGGTCAGGAGTTCAAGATCAGCCTGGCCAACATGGTGAAGCGCTGTCTCTACTAAAAATACAATATTTAGCCGGGCGTGGTGGAGCACGCCTGTGGTCCGGGCTACTCGGGAGGCTGAGGCAGGAGAATCGCTTGAACCCAGTAGGCAGAGGTTGCAGTGAGTCAAGATTGCACCACTGCACTCCAGCCTGGATGACACGGTGAGACTTCATCTCAAAAAAATTAATTAATTAATTAATTAAAATAAATAAATAAAGATGGTATGTAATAGAGATGCTGATGTGCCAATATAGATTTGGGAGGTTAAGTGAAGCCACTACCTCGGTATACTTTGGGAAGAACATGCAGAAGAAGAAAATAGTCCCAATTCCAGAATAATAGGAAATGAAAAATGGAAAACTCAGGATATAAAAGAAGATCTAGTAAGAGAGACTGAAAAACAATCTAAAGGAGAAGAGCAAAAACAAACATAATGTTAAATTCAAGGGAAGAATTCCAGAGATCTGTCCACTCTTGCATATCAGAAAGGGAGATACAATAAAGGATTGGTGATTGCAAAGCAGTGCTGGAATTCTAGATGAGATAGGAATTCATAAATCTGCAGATTTTCCCCCAGATTCATTATAAGTTTTATGTTTTTACAATAATACAGAAGTACATTAAACCTGTGTTTCAATTATCATGAGGCTAAAAAAAAAAAAAAAAAAAAAAAACCTGGCTTAACTCTGATTTAAAAAAATTGCCATTTGGATTCATACTGTTATTTAGATTGGTGAAATCTTCCATCTTCATCTTATAAATTATATGCTATTATGGTTTCTGGTTATAGCATAGGGATTTTTACTCCATGGAAAATAAAATCAATAGAGATACATTACAAACAAGTATACCAGTTGATCTTTGAAATGTGAAGTTTCTGACACAATCACGAAGAAAAGGATATTTAAGAAGGAAACTGTAGTCTACGTTTGTGTTCCTTTTAACTTTTGTCACAGTGTCACTGTGGTCATGACTCCCAAGTGGCAAGATTATTAATCTCTATTTGATAAAAACATGTCTCCTGAGTCAAATTTGTATGAAACCAAGGGAGATTCTAAAATTGCTATTTCTCTACTTCATGTTTCATAGATAAAAAGATTTGTGTTGATCACTAAGCTAGAAAAACAGCTGTTTTCTCCTAATTCTGTTTACATGTAAGGTTTACCTTCAAGTAGGCTTGCTTTTGAGCTAAAATAGCCTTTTCTATTATACTAACCATAAGTCACTTTAGCTTGAGCTGTTATAAAATATTAAAGCAATTTTAATTAGTCTCCCCTAAGGATATAAGACTAAGATATTTCTTTTCACATTTTTAACACATTCATCATATTAAGCTTGATATATTAATGTATAACGAACTTGGAGCTTATTTCCAATATTGGATCAATGGGCTCGAAATAGACAAACTTTCCCTTCCTCCCCAGTGATCTGGGCAGCAGCAACCTTGGTCTCAGCTAGAGATAAATGGTGATTCTCTTGGAGATTTTACTAATTTTTCCATCAAGGACTTTTTGATGTGCAAACCATTGGTTATATGACTTTTATAAGTGTCTCCTTCCTTAAAATATTCAAATATATACTTTATTGATTTAGAAAATATTAACGATCCCAAAAGAGTGGGTAGTGAATGAAAAACAATATTCTTGACTTCCAGGAATGTTTAATAGAAATTGTTAGCTCCCTTCCCTGACTTACTTCCTGCTAAGATGCCGCACTGAGATTTGTCTGTCTATGCCTATGATGGGAATGATTGGACACTGGTTTACTGGTTTGCTGTGAAGGCAGATCCCATCAGTTTTCATAGTTTTTTTTTTTTTAATTTTTACCTATATAAGACCATTTAGAAAATAATATAACACAATGATTAACACCTCATGATTGATGTCAAACAGATCTCTCCAAATCCAGAATTTGCCACTCATTATGATTTTTTTAACCTTCTAAGTCTAACGCATGGCATGTCTGAGGACAAATAAAAAATAAAGGCTGTTAGTCCTCTATTTTGGTTCTACTTTCATAGCACATAATATAGTATTCTGATATGCCACGTCATTTAATGCCGACCTTAGGATTATAGCAGTTAGAAATGAGAAAAATCGAGTAATAAATGTGCTGACATCTTTCATTTCATATCATCTGCTGATGTCAACAGATAATTGAGCACTCTCTATGTGCCAGGAAAAGCTGTAGGTAGTGATATCAAGCTTAGTATTTCCGTAAATGAAGTTAACATTGAAGATGAACACTTGAAATTGAAGTTCCTAGGCTGGGCATGGTGCACATTCCTGTAATCCTAGCACTTTGGGAGGCGGAAGCAGGCAGATTGCTTGAGTTCAGGAGTTTGAGACCAGCCTGGGTAACATGCCAAAACTCCACCTCTACAAAAAAAATAGGAAAAAATTAGTCAGGCAGGGTGGCTTGTGACTGTAGTCCCAGCTACTTGGAGGGGGACTGAGGTGGGAGAATCCCTTGAGCCCAGGAGGTTGAGGCTGCAGTGAGCCAACATTACACTACTAAGCTCCAGCCTGAGTGACAAAGTGAGACCCTGTTCCCCTCCCCAGGTTTGCCCCACAACCCCGCCCTCCCCCACAAAAAAATTAAAATCCCTTAATGTACTAGTACATCATGTCCTACCATTGTTATCACTGACAAAGGAAATTGGCAATCTGCCCTTGTGAATAGGGAAGGTGATATTTAACGCTTATAATGAACTACATATTTTCATATACAATATCTCAATTAATTTAGTCATTAAAAATTGGCATATGATTTTTTACTCAGTCTTAGATTCAATAACAGGAAATCATAAAAGTTTATGAATGTATTCAAAATTGGATACATAAATGAATAATATAGAGGGAGTTTCTCCAAGTATAATATTTCAAGTTGCATGCATTAAAAATTAACATAACCAAGCTTAAAATATAAATTGTTTACAATCAATTCTGTATGAAGAAAATATTTTCAGTTGGTTCATAACTGTTAGAAAATGCCATCAAAGAATTGGATATTAGAAGTATAAGGTGTTTCGAGGGGAGAGATATAATTCTCAAATCTCTTTTCTTCCCTCTTTTAGATTTCTTTTAAAATAATTAAGACCAAAATATTTCCAGAGTACTTGTCAGATTTCCAAATGAAGTCTCAAGTCTCAAAATAACCAACAAAGCTCTGGTACTTGTAAAATACAAGTAAATACAAATCCATCATAAGTCGATCTAACAAAATTATGTTCCCAATTTTGGTTATCTAAGCAATTAATTAATGAATTAATTTTTCTAGGCATTAAATAGTGTATTTATTGGTTTATGTTTCAAGAGACAAATGTCTAATTTCAATCCTGCCATTCACTCCAGCTTGGCAACTTTGAAAATTCTTGTCACTGCGGCTCCTGCTTCCCTATTAATAAAATACTAATGATAATGTTCTGCCTTCCCTAGAGAATAAATTTGTAAAATATGGTAGAAATTATTTTGAATGTTAAAATTATATATAATAATCTTAATATTATTTTAATATATCTTAATAATTTGAATTAAGCCATTTGGATTCATAGCTTTTATTTAGATTGGTGAAATCTTCCGTTTGCATCATATATATATATAGATTCAAATTTGGGGTATTCATATAGTCTAAATTTGCTGAATTTCAAGTTTTGTGAACCTTTTCTTAAATTGGAAAACTATTGTGGATAATGGAAAGTTTTTACTGAAGTAGTAATGCCATTTTAGTATTCAGTGATGGTATTGAAAGACTGAGCATCGTCTATTACAGTTCCTTGTTCAGTAAAAGGGTGAGTATCCGTTCTTTATTTTTTAGTACTCTTTTAAAAAGCCCTACTCCCAAGTTGAATTTTTTTTGTAAGGCTAACGAAAAAAATCCTAATGGAAAAGTAAAATCACAACTTCTTGGCCTGAGACCACATAACACTGTTTTTCAGATGGGAAAAGAGGAAGAGTGAAAAATGTGATGAACCCTTAATACTATAAGCTCCTCTAACTGAGATGCGGTGGTAATTGCTTTTTATTTTTTTGTAACATCTCCTGGAAATGGTAATGCTTTCAAGTGAGGATCAAAGAGAATGACCTACATAAGAAATAGATTGCAACATGTAGTTACATTTTTCATCCTTTGTAATGTGCTTTTTGCGTCCATACTTCTAATGTGAAACACAGCATAATGCTCATCATTTTTTAAAATGAGTTGTCACTAAGGTCAGATGGGATACTTGGAAACTATAAAAAAGGTGATTTGGACCAAGGTGTTAATGCCAATAGATGAATCAGTCTTCGCAGATCATCCTTGTGCATTTAAAGAAAATAACACCAAAGATTCAGAAACACACACACATATATTATCTATTTCCGATGTGGTGTATTTATGCAAGTATATATCATCAGAAATAAGCAATTCATCTATATTTTATTACCCAAAATATTCATCAAAAAGCAAAAGGTGTAATAGTAAGGCAGGTAATAAAATGATACAGCTTTTAAGGCTCATAAACACATTTAATTCAGTTTTTTCCCAGCCATAAATCTGGCCAATCAAGAGGTGTCCTTCAACATATTTGGTATTTTACCAAGAATTTTTCACAAGAAAAGATATCTTTTGCCAACCAATCACAGGGCTAAAGTCATGCCATTATTGTTCTAGTCCGAAATAACGTGCAAATTATTATCTAACAATGCATCAGATATTTTCAATGATGAAAGTTATCCAAAGAGACAAGAGTTAAAAGTTGTGTGGAAAGTTTCAGTGTCTAGAAATTGGCAGAGAAAGAATTCAGTGGTACCAGGAAAAAGGCAAATGACTTAATTCACAAACTTTCTCAAGGGCTGTCCTTTTCCAATTCTCCTTCCACCAACAAATGTAAAACATGCTATCCTGACACTATGCTGTTTCTTGAGAAAAGACGGAAATCATTCTCCGATATCATTTATAATTATCCTTGACAGCAGAAGAGGGTGAAAAAAAAATTTATTAGTGACCCAGATAGAGTGAGTACATTGAAAATAGTCACATTTGTTTTGATGGAAAATGATTCTTATCTTACAAAGATATCTGAAGAGGTGTTCTATGGCTATAGCATCACCATTCCTTTAAAAAATAAAATTACTTTCTGCATAAAGTCTAGAGGTAGCCTTTGAGGGTCATTTCAGGGAGGCCTGAATGAACTGATGGATGTCCGCCAGTATGCACTTAACAATTTGGGGACAAACATAAAGGGCTGTAAGGATACAGAATAAAATAGAAATGGATTAGTCAATATGTCTCCAATAAAAGAAAGTGCTTCTGTAAAGAGATGGCTGCATTTTATTGTATATTACAGATTTATTTGCTCCATACAGAGTTTGCTATATATTTTCTGAATATCTGTTTATTGGGTCTTATTTGTCCCATAATCATGGTAACATTTGATATGTATTTCTGTTAAAAGAAACATTGTTTCTAAGATATCAAGCTCTAAATGATAAATCACTGAAACAATTTAATGAAATGCCTTTTTGATAAGAGAACATTTAAATAAAACATTTTGTATATAAAATATTGAAACAAAACTACTTTAAGTTGCAGCTAGTCTTAAATGTTTTGACCGTCTTATAGAACAAATATCCTGAATTGAAGTCTTTCAGGGTTTATTAAAACATCTTTCTAATATTCTACTATTCCAAAGTCTGTTTAGGCTTGCACCTTCATGAAAGAGATACTTTTGGAAATGAACGAATGAAACCAGACTAAATGCAGGACATGATAAAAGCACACATTTTGTCCAAACTAAAAATGCTTAAGCAAATGTGACAATATGCTTCACAATCATAAAAATTATCTACTAAGGAATCTGAAAATTTTGCATGCAGATAATACATAGTGCAAAACTTCCTTGATTTATTTATCCAATTTAAAACATGGTATTATCAAAAAATGAAATAAAATGTAGGGATGTTCAATAAACATGGATTAACTAAATCAACTTTTAAATATTTTAAGATTTGTGAATTCTATATTATAAAAACTCTATAAAGATTTCCACATATAATGTATTGTGTATATTCATGCTTACTTTAATTATAACACTATAATAAGTTTTACTTGATAAAACCAGTCAAAGATAAATATTAAAAAGTGATAGAATTTGTAGGTATACCTTTTATATTCATAGGACACTTGTTTATTATTTTGGAGGTTTTTAATATGAAGGATTTTTAGTTGGTACTTAAAACTAATTGAAAGTTTTAAATTATAATAAATGTACAGAGTTTGTTTCAATTTCTGATGCTTCATGCTTTCATTTTAGCAGACAGTGGAAATGTTTTCTCATGTGCCATGTTTGCCAAGAAAAAGCACAATATTCTTCATGCAGATCTTAAAATCTTGGCTTAGAAACTAAAAATCTAATTTCTGTGGGAAAAAAAAAAGTGGAACAAGAAATATTCATCCAGTTAAATAACTATTTGGAAAGCACTGCAGAGATGGATAAATTACCCCTGAGAATTAGGTTCAAGATTTTGGGAAAGATCTTGTGTTTGGTGATTCATATTTATTCCCTTCTTTTAAGAGATATCTCTGAAAGGAAGAAATCTCAGTATCCTTCTCTTGAAGTAATAGATATTTTCACATGCACAGAAATGAAGGTAGTGTTTTCTTGCAAGAGCCTATTTGATTTCTGGGTTGTGTATCTAGATTCTATACCAGAATACCAGAGCTAGCTAGACTGAATTTTATATATTGTGAAATTAGCATCCTTGGTTTACAGAAAGAAAACTGAGTCTCAGGGAGATATATTGCATCCTCGATGACTCCAATTTGTACAGGTTACAACCCCCAAACAAACATTGCATTGTAGAGAATTGATAGATTTTCCATTTAAAAATGTTTTGTACAGGAAGTCTAGTGCTTTTTTTGAAGCTCTTACAGTGCTTCCTTACACTGATCTCTTACAGTGATCCTAAGCGTTTAACATGGTTTTAGTTTTACATCTCAACTCTCCTCCCTGATCTATCCATCTAGACAAAGGTCAGAATTAAAATGGTTGTGGATGATGAATGATATCAAATATTTAATAAGCCATTCTAAATCATCGGACTGTAATTACATAAAAGGTTGTTATAATGAAAGCAAGTGGCTTATGTGGCCAATAGAACTCTGGTATATTATAGTCTCATAATTCAAAATATGCTTCTGATTGTTATTTGATGTCACATAAGAGTTCAAGAATAAGAATCGACTTGTCTGTTATTTATTCTGCAGTTTTAGGCTCATAAAATTCTGTAAAAGAGATTTGCCTCCTGCAAAGCCAGCACGACTTTGTGTGGTACTAGTCATTCGGAAAATTTAAGCTCACATTTTTAATACATATATCAGCAGTCTCTTTAGCAGTGAGATTTCATAGTTTCTTTTCAAAAATTATGTGTACCTATGTATATATTTATATTTATTTTGGGCATGCAGATGTAGATTTTATTCTGTGACCAGAGCTGGAATCTGAGCAAAGCTGTTCTTTTCCATGACCTCTAGAGACAAAGGTTAAGATTTTTACTTCTAAGTAGCAAATAGTTTATCAAGTATGCGTTAAGTTTATTTCTCTCTTTATTTACTTGTAAGTTAGGCTGGTTATTTATTTGCTTAAGAAATCCTTAGATCTGTAAGGAAGAACACACTCATAACATTTCTAGCATTCTCCTTATTCAACACTTTATGTCCAAAATCTGAAAATCTACAGTTGTCACCAATTAGACCAAGCTATCGTTGGTTAGTGGAAACTTGCTGACTGACACTGCAGAATAGTTGAAGGAAAGCCCTGAGTAGCAGCCCCTCAATTAGTCAAGGGTCAGGTGGTGAACAGTTCAGCATCCATGCTGATAGAAATGGTGCATAAATGCTAACATTGTTACAAAGAACATGACTTGGTAGCATCATTGTAAAATTGCATTTATATTCAGTAGCACATTGTATATGCATGTATAAATTATTTTCATTATTTTTGGAGGAATTACATTTGAGAACAGTATATTGAGACTTGAAAAACATCTAATTTATTTTCCTTATTTTTTTGTTGCATGTGCCCCAGTATAAAAATTACTAATCATTAAGTGTTAATATTAATTTAATATAATTGGTAATTTATGTACATGCTTTTAACTTTTGTGTCGTGGTAATCAAAGCAAAAAGCACTTTCTTTTTCTTTTGTCTTTGTATGTGAAAGGAGAAAAAAAAAGCACTGTAATCTGTATTATGTAGATAGGAGAGAAAGTCACTAACATATTACGTTTCTGATTCGTCACCATACATAATGTTCGGGCCCATTGAAAATAAAAGAAACTCTTAGAGTCTGCTTCTTTTAATTTTTAATATAAAGTACTATAATATAAAATAACAAAGCACTAAATGCCATATTCATTCATTTTCCCTGAAAAATTAGATATTATAGACAAACATTCATATTCTAATTTTTTCTTAAGTAACAATGACAATCTCTAATATATACATTTTAAATATTTCGGTTTCTTTTTCTTTCTTTCTTTTTTTTTTTTTTTAAAGATGGAGTCTCGCTCTGTCGCCCAGGCTGGAGTGCAGTGGCGTGATCTCGGCTCACTGCAACCTCTGCCTCCCAGGTTCAAGCAATTCTCCTGCCTCAGCCTCCTGAGTAGCTGGGATTACAGACATAAGCCACCGCGCTCGGCCTAGTTTTTTTTTTCTTTCTATTGTTTAAAGTAAGAGAACAAAGTAATAGAGTCAATAACTATTCTTACTGGTTGGCTTTGCCCAACTTTTTGGATCATTATTTTTCATAATGCAATGTCAGTTTATCTTTTGTTTTATATATATATATATATATATATATATATATTTTTTTTTTTTTTTTTTTTTTTTTTTTTGAGAAGGAGTCTCAATCACTCTTTCACCCAGGCTGGAGTGCAGTGGCGTGATCTTGGCTCACTGCAAGCTCCGCTTCCTGGGTTCACGCCATTCTCCTACCACAGCCTCTGGAGTAGCTGGGACTACAGGTGTCCGCCACCACTCTCAGCTAACTTTTGTATTTTTAGTAGAGATGGGGTTTCACTGTGTTAGCCAGGATGGTCTCGATCTCCTGACCTCGTGATCCGCCCGCCTCATCCTCCCAAAGTGCTGGGATTATAGGCGTGAGCCACCGCGCCCGGCCTTATCTTTTGTTATTTTTAAAAATAGAAATATAGTTAATCAAAGCATGTTTCTTTAATTTTATTTTGAAATATTTTCTTTATAAACTAGTCACAGGAAAGTGTGTGTGTGTATATAAATAATTTTTATACTTATTTAAAGTACATTAGAATACTGATAGTTTTGTATATATATATACACACACACACATACACACACCTCCATTGTTAATAGAAATGGAAAGCACAATAAAAATAATTTTGATTATTCTAATTTTATATATAAAGTAAATCTCAGAGAGATTTTTAAGCACTGCTAGGTATATAACTAGAATCCCAGTTTTCAAATGTCTGCTTTCCTAGCAAACGATTGTGAACATTCTAAAGTCACATAATTAAAATAGCTGTCAGTCAACCAAAATAAATAGAATTTTGCAAGAATTTAAAGCATGTTCCTGAGTATTAGAAAATGGTCAGTCTGTGTGACTCTCCATTGAATAATTCTGATAAGTTCTTTTAGGTTGGGTAGCAAAGAATAAATAATATTTGATTCTTTTAGAAAAGGTTTATTATTAAGCCTCTAATACTGCAGCACCTTGTAAAATGCATCCTGAACTGCTAAGCCCACCATCTATTCATCTAAGATCCTGTGAGCACTTAAGTTAAAATTGTAGAGATTATGCCTAATATCCTACTTGTATGCTCAGCTTATCTGCTATAGATTATAGGGGTTCTGTGGGTAGTTCTCTAGAAATGTTACCTATGGCTGCCTTTTATCTGAATTTATTATGTCTAGCTGTATTGTGCAGAAGTCCATAAAGTAGTAGATAACTACTTTACTTCTAAGATATATATACCCCATGGTATGTCCACTAGCTGGAATTTCTCCAGGTTCTATTTTGACACAAAATGTCCTTTACCACTTGGGTCTGGCCTCTGAATTGTGGCTGTCTTAGCAGTCTAGAAACTATAGTAATTTGGTGAACAAATCATGTATAAGAGAAGTTTAAGATGGCATTGAATTAAAATAAAATTAATATTAGTATAAAGGTAGTTGAGGGAAGTGGAGCTATAAAGGCCCTTTCTATTTTTCACTTTAACAACCTATTTTCAAGGATGGAAAGCCAAGATGATAAACTGGTCTTTAAACTAAAACCTGGAGAGTTGTTACTGGTATCAGGCTGGAAACAACATTTATTGGCTGCCCATGAAAATATCAACCTGGTACCATTCATGGTAAAAGGGTCTAGTGCACAGAACTGGTAGGTCCTAGAGGCAGAGTGTGTTAACCTGCTTTGCTAATTAAATTCTGAGATTTTAACAGATTAAAAATGTCAGAATTTCCTAGTGTTTTGCAAAATAACAATACATGCACATGTAGAGTATTGGAGAGTAAGGGTAACATATATTTTAATGGTTATTTAAAGTACGTTGGAATACGAGTAGGTTTGTATATATTTGTACTATATTTAATGTTAACATATAAATTAAATACTATTAAAATAATTCGAAGGGCCAAAAATATAGTTTTCCACAAGTCTCTGACATAAATATTCTGCTAACCTAAAATTGGTTGGAACTTAAATACTTGGGGGCAGATAGAAAAAAATATAGTCAATGGATTTCAGGATACAGTCTCATGGAACTTTTACTAAATATATTTTCTGAAGTTGTTGCCTTTACAAACAGTTCCTTGCAATGCTGTACAGCAATGATTGTTGAAAAATTCTTCCTTATTTTGAGTTGAAAGAGTATCCTTTGTCTTTCATTACCGTAGGAATAGCACAAAATGGCTTTTTTGTTCCTTCCACCATTTTGTAATTACTAATTTTCAAGTTTGATATCTACTGGTTCTTCCAGGAAAGGTGAGTAAAAGGGGGGAAAAAAAGCAATTTGCAGTTACTTAAGAAGTAATGCCTGAAATAATGGACACTTAGTTTGTAATTCTGAGTTTACAACTCAGTGGGAGGTCACTAAACTTTAAAATGACCATGTTAACTTAGTAAACAGATCTTATTTATTTAAAATTGCCACTCTGCTACACATTAACATTGTACCCTTGATCAGGCTATTTAACTGCAGTCTCTCTTTCCTTATCTGTGAAATGAGGTTTACCATCATTCATCATAGATATTTTGTGATGTCAGATGAAATGATGGATGTAAATTTATAGCAGAGAAACTTACAAAATATGTTTCATTTAAGTTAACAATAAGCTATCATTTTGGTTAATTGTACTTTTTTTGTTTTTGAGATGTTAGACATCTTCTAAGTCATATTGTACGTAAACCACATTGAAATTAATGTTACTGTTTGAAAGGTAACATCTATTTGAAGAGAATTATGTTTAGGTTTATAGGAAAACTGCTTCTCTGCTCATAACACTTTTAACATCAAATATGTGCATTTTCCACACCAAGCAATTCTCCAGGTCTCTGGAGATATCATACGTGGGTGTCCTACATTCCAATTTGATTCTGACTCTAACTACCCAGCGTTAGCACAGACCCAACAGAGAAAGGGCTCAGTCCCACAAGACTGCCCTTGCTTTAGGCATCAGTTGAAAGTAGTCAGTCCCCAGGTTACCCACACTTCTGTCCGACATGACTACAAATTGTGGCTTTCCACAGCCCCTTCTTCAGTTTCCATAATTTACTGTAACAGCTCACAGAACTCAAGGAAACATTTTGCTTGACATTAGCAGTTTATTACAAAAGATTCTACGAAGGATACTATGAAGCCAGATGGAGAGATACACAAAGCCAGGTCTGGACTGGGTCCTGACCACAGTAGCTTATTCTCTGTAGAGTTGGATGTGCCACCTTCTTATCATATACATGCATTAGCCACCATGAAAGCTCTGTAAACTACATCATTCAGAGATTTTATGAAGGTTCCATTACATAGGCATGATTGATTAAATTGAGCCATAGGTGATCAGCTCCTCTCCCCTTCCCAGAGGTCAGAGGTGCAGCTGAAAGTTCCAACCCCCTGATTGTATGGCAACCACCCTTCATCCTGAGGCTATCTAGACGCACATCAAGAGTCACTCTATTAGCACAAACTCAGATATAATTGAAAAGGATTTATTAAGGACAACAAAAGACACTCCTCATACCCATCACTCAAGAAATTTCAAGGATTTTAAATGTTGTATGCCAGGACCCAGAGATGAAGACCAACTATATACTTCCTATTATATCACAATATCACAAGGTTGTTATGTGACAAACGAAGGAAATTCATATAAAAATGCCTTTGTTAATTCAGAGGACCTTCAGATAGACTAAGTCACTTCTACTAATCAGTCCAGATTCTAATACACATAATAATGATTTATAATGATTTGACTTACAATTTTTTGACTTTATGACAGTGTGAAAGTGTTAAGTGTTCAGTAGCATGTGTACTTTGAGTACTCATATAACCCTTTGTTTTTCACTTTCAGTACATTATTACATAATATATTCAATACTTTATTGTACAATAGGCTTGGTGTTAGATGATTTTGCCCAACTGTAGGCTAATGTAAGTGGTCTAAGCACATTTAAGTCAGGCTAAGGCAAGGTATAATGTTCTGTAGGTTAGGTGTATTTAATGAATTTCTGACTTAAGATATTTTCAACTTACAATGGGTTTATCAGATGCAACCCTATTGTAAGTTAAGGTTCATCTGTACTGGTTGAACAGTACTTGTCTGGTACTGTATCTGGAACTTACACTTACTTATTAGATACTTTATAATGTAATCCACACACACAAAGGTATAGTTGTTTCTTGGTATTCGTAGGGGATTCATTCCAAGACCCTCCGTGGATACCAAAATCCACGGATAAGATGCTCAAGTTTCTTATATAAAATGGTGTAGTATTTACATGTAACCTATGAACACCTTCCTGTATACTGTAAATCATCTCTAGATTACTTATAATACCTAATACAATGTAAATATTATGCAAATAATTTTTAATTTTAATTTTTTTTTTTTGTAGAGACAGGATCTCACTATGTTACCCAGGCTGGTCTCAAACTCCTGGCCTCAAGCAATCCTCCCACCTCAGCTTTCCAAAGTGCTGGGATTACAGGCATGAGCCACCTGCCTGGCTTTGCAAATAATTTTTATACTGTATTGTATAGGAAATAATGACAAGGAAAGAGTTGTGCATGTTCGGTACAGACACACCCGTACATTTATTTTTCTGAATATTTTCCATGTGAGGTTAGTTTTATCCACCAATGCAGAACTCATGGATAAGGAGGGCTGATGGTATATACATATACAAATACATATACATGTACATATACATATACACACATTCCTTAATCTTCCTAAGAAGATGTTATAAGGTAAAGACTCACTCTACTAAAGCACAGAGGATTTCAGTAACTTCTTCAAAGTTATTACACAGTTATTTTATGTGAAGTGAGATTTCACCTAACTTTAAAACCCATGTATTCCAGCTGCTATGGCTATATTACAAAGCACCCTAGAACTTTAGTGGCTTAAAACAACGCTCAAATTTATTTTGCTCACAAGTCTGCAGCTGGGGCGTGATCAAGTAAAATGTTGTTGCTTTCCATTTTTCTGCCTTCAGGTGACATTCACTCCCAATGGTTGACTGAGTCAGGGATATAAGGCTATCCTGGTCTCAAGAGAAGAGACTCTGCAGTGTGGTTTATGCTCCAGAACCCTCCCTCTGTGCAGGCCAAGGCTGGGGTATAGCTCCGAACACATCTTTGTTTGTTTCCTCCCTCTTTCCTATTAGACTTCATTTCCTGATAGATTTTTTCAAGAGTTCTCCTTCAGTTAATCACATGCTCCGATTTGCTGTCTTGGGCTCTCTCTCTGTGAAATCCAATCCAAGACGTGAGTTTAAATTGCATGTAAAAAGATCAAGAAAATGAAATTATTGAAATAGATAAAGCAATAAACAACTTTTCTCACTGGTAGCTTTTTCCAGGTGTTATATTAGTTCTTCCCTAATATTAATTAACTTGGCTCTAGAGATACATTTTTTTTGTTTGAATTTTCCAAGGTTTTATTAGAACATGTTCTTCACAATGCTTGCATTGCTTTTGTTGTGATCTGTGTACAAAAATCCAGGTGCTCGATTATCTCTTGCACAATTTGTCCATGTAAATTAATTTTTCTTCTAGCCTCTTTTTTCACATGTGAAGCACAGGACACACTTTTTAAGAAAAAAAATGTCCTTGCCTCTCTCAGCATCAACAACAATTAGTATCAGAGACCCACCCCAAGCATGTATTTAGACAGCTTTCTGTGGACTCTGCACCTTTATATGTGAAGTAGAGGCTGAATTTACATTATTTCACATTATCAAATAATACTGAATGATTCAAACAGAATTTGAAAATAAATTGAAAAATTTAGAAAATTAAGTTTACAAAACATGTAACGTGTATTTGTAGAATCCAGAAGATATTTCCCAGAATGAAGAGGCAAGAGAAAGAACAAAGTGGAGACTCAATATAGATGTATGTAATAGCATATAATTTCACTTGTCTTTTACTCTGAGGAAATATTTAAGTAGATGAAGGTTTCCTAACTCCTTGCATGTTCTCTCTCATTCTAATGTTTATATTCACCAGGACCAGGAAGCCAGTCACTTCTCCCACCCACAGAGCATCTCACAATTCACAGCAAGACACTCTGAGAAGGCACCAGCACACAGAACCCCCTATTAAAAATCCAGCATCACTGATTCAAAGTGCCTATTCTTTTCTAAGAGCCGGAAAAAATTGTTTTGTGTAAAATGTATTTTAAACTTCACTTTTCTTAAGAGAGTCAAGGCAAAGGAAGAAACTGATGATAAATAACATCCATAAAGACTGAATGACAGTATTTTAAAGCTTTAGTTTAGACTTATATTCTGAAACAGTAATTTTTTAACTCACAAAATGAATTTCATCAATGACAGTATTTCACATCTCCCAGTTATGTTTGTACTTTGAAAGAATATTTTCTTAACCTATAAAGTGGCCGAACTTGGGAATTTTATTGAGCAAAAAATCTTTTTATGAGTAAGTCCCACTTAAAAAAAAAAAACCAGAAAGAGTTCTGGGAAAATATGAGGAAAAAGTCACAGATGTACAAACCTTTTTTTGCTATTTTAAAAGAACCAAAATAAATAAAAATAAGTGCAAAGAGGAAAAAATAGCAAAAATTAAGCCTAATGTTAAAAGCGTAGTTTGGAAGAAGAACTTTTGGCAATTAATGAAAGGTCCATTTATCCACCCATCCAAAAATAATCTGGTGAGTGGACAAGATTCCAGTAACTAGAAACAGGAGGACTGGGAGTAGGTATAGGCAAGCCAGAATAAAAAGGTCTAGCATGCTTTCTAGGCCAGTTAGGTGGGGTGCGGTGGGATTTGTTCCATAGGGGACATTCAGCAAATCTAGAGATGTATTTGATAGTCATACTGGGGACAGGGAGGACACTAGTTATGTGTAGTAGATAGAGATCAAAGATGCTATTAAACCCTACAATACACAGGAAAGTTCCCCTCCTCCAGCAACAACGAGTCATCTGATCCACAATGTCAATAGTGTGAAGGTTGAGAAAACCTGTTTTAGGCTAAACTCTTTGTCCCACCAAAAAAGAAAAAAAAAATATTATGAAGAAACATTACTGTATTCAGAAAAATAAAGATCACACAAATGCTTACTTTCCTTTGTGAACTCAGCCATTTACCAAATTAGATTTGAACTCTGGGTTCAGAATCAGAACCATGTGATTGACATATGAGATCATCACAAGTGGACAAAATTATTTCAGAAATAGACATCAATCGTATTATACATTTGACCCATTTCTATTCCTATTATCATGACATTGCTGTGCTTCATTGGGTCACTGCTTGCTCCATCACTTCTGTGGTAGGGAAAATTTTTCTAGGTCAGCCAATTGTATACCTTTAGTAGCCTCAGAGGCGGCCCCTTCAAAGATAATGGTGTAATTATACCAATAAATTTCCTCCCAGGTCAAATTTATCTCTGGGTTTTTCCCTATTGTTTCTATCTCCTTTAAGGTGGAGTGTGTACATTTTTAAGAATTTCCCAGAACAACATTGGGTGGAAATTTCCCTAATTTATTTCCTAATTTCTTATTAGTGGTGGTCTTAGTAGACCTGTGTGGGGAAACTTATTCAGAGAACATCTAGACTTCTCCGTATGATTAAGTATATTTGTGTATATTAAGCAAATTAAATATATTTTTGTAAGAATTCCCTTGGCTGTAACATCCAAGAGTTCTGGTTGATTCTGTGGGAAGCCAATGTTGCAATTGTAGAGAATTTTTTCCTTGAGAGTTATGTAAAACTTGCAGTTGGTATTGTTAGGTTAGAGAACAGTTCCCAAGATGGTTGTAGTCCTTGATTTTTGAGACATGCCTTGGCCCAGGTAATATTATGTTGTATACATCATGTTCCTTATATATATCTATTGATAAGTGATCAGGAATGAGGCCCATGGTCAGGTATGCTTGGTCTCTTAGTGCAATTTCTTTCCACCTCAATAAATGAGTCTTGCACTGGAGTGGGGGAGATAATTATAACTAATAGGGAAAGGGCCAATATTTGTAAAGGCTTACATTGTTGGCAGCCTTCACATTTACAATCATCCCAGGGATTGGAATGAGGTATAGTTTTATTTATCTCTGTAATCCCAGAGGGGTTGTTGGTATTGCCTCTGGATTTTTAGTTTAATTGCACCAATCATGAGCTTCATGGTTGTAACATTGGGTACACATTATTGCTGGGCACTCTTCAAATGAGACTCAGTAGGTAGTGGCTCTTTTTGTTTGAAGGCACTAGTTAATTAGAGTGAGTTTTCTGTGATTTGGAGTAAAAGTTGGCCCAAAGATAGAGTTTAGAAGACATTTAGGAGTCTCATGTTGAATTTTCTACAGTTTATAGCCTGCTACTTACTGTCTGAAATGTTATTTAATTTTGGTTCACCTTGATGTTAACTTTAATGGGCTCTTTGTTTGACTTAATTTGTTGTATGTCTGTCACATTCTCCATTACGGAACTTAGAAAACATTTTTTATTAGCTTCTTTAAAAAGTGTTTTTAGGTAAGAGTAGTTTATTCCTAATATTTGGTTCATTTCTTCTCTGATCTTCTGTAGCAATCTTGTCCCCTTACCATGGACCCTATGCTAAGTACTGTTTATTTTTCTATTTCTATTTCCTGTGTGCTTTTAGAACATTAATCTCTTTGGATTCTCTGAAACACTTATAGTAGCAAGTCTTTAACCACATTCATTAAAGTTAACGGATAACAGGATTAATCATGTGCTTAAAAGTAAAAGAAAAAACCAACAAGATTATATGAAATAATTACATGATTATATAATAAACCTTTTGTGTAAAATAATAGAAATAAAATTAATAATTATTTTGCTCAGTCCATGTAGTTATTTCAGAAGAACAAGTACACATAAATAATACTTAATAAGCAAGGATATATTAAAATTTGAGACAAAATACTAAGAAAACAGGAAATTAAACTAGCAAATTTCAAAAACTGGAATAAGGCAGGCTTCTTTTTTGGGGAAAACAAATAAAACAACTTAGAGGGCAAAATAGTAAAGAGAAAGCCAGAACAGTGGGACTCAAGCTGCAACATCCTGTAGAAAACCTTGCCTTATTAAGCTAATTGGTTTCTGTTTGCTTCTTCACTTGTCCCCAGGTGCTTTCTTGCTCTGCTCCACAGGTGGTCCCAGTTCCTCCTGGCGGGTGTGAGTGCTCTACTCAGTGTGTAGTGAGTACTCAGTAAAAGCTAACTTCCTAACTGCCTGGAGCTGAATTGACTTCCACAACAATGTTATACAATTGCTAAAAAGGGAATACAGCCAGGTGGCTCACCTCCTCTTCCCTCTATTATCTGAGATCTTTTATTGGTTTATACAGTGTGAGTGTGGCCAATTGAAATTAACAAAAGCAAAGGAGGAATGCGCTAGTTCTTATTAAGAAAATTAAAAACAAAACATCTTTCTCAGTCTGCCTTTACATCTATTTATGTTATGTTATACACTATCTCCACTGCAAACATAAATTTTCAAATAATAATTATATAAAGGTTGGATGACTGTGTATTTTACTATCAGTTGTAAGTATATATTTTTTTAATTTGGCATTCTGTTAAATTTCATGGTTTAAAAAAATGTTGTTTGGAGAATTCATTGGTATGCTCAAAAGATAATCTCCACAGAATTCATCTTGTGAATAGAATTATTTTCAAAGAAGCCTAGTTCCTGATGCTACACTGTAAAAAGATTTGGGTAATACACAATATATATTGGCTGTTCTACATGGACTTCAGGGTATAGAATTGATATTATGCAAAAATTTGATTTTTGAGAATGAGAGCTTACAAATAAATAGATTTATATTTCACTTTTTCTGGATATCTAATACTATCTATAAATTATCTTTTTAGGATCCTGAAAAACAACTTTAATCGGGGTTATACTGTGTTAAGATAAGTGCCCATGAGTTTATTTCATGTAGTTGAAATATAGTATTTTTACTCTCAGTCAAAACATTCTTTAATCATGAATATCTTTTATTTTAATCTTTTACTTTTATTGTGGCTATAGATTATAAAATAATTTATGATAGAAATTTTATGCTGTGAATTTTTAGGTCTCCTAGCTACCTTATTTGATATTCCAAAAATGTATTCTATATTTGAGTACTGCAAACACCATCTAGATAGAAGTCTTCTTAGAATAGAAACAGATTGTTTGACATTTGGTTGTTCTTTATTTTGATAAAAGTGGTGCAAGGAGAAAAGTTTAGCTTTAAAAAAAATTGGCAAGTGAGTTTAGAAAAAAGTTGATTTGGCTCAAGCGTTTGGTCAAGTTTAAGTATTAGACAAAAAAGCTGGGATTGATAATAGAAATAGCAAGAGGTTATTTTCTTCACCAGTGTTTATAAAAAGATCAGTTTTCACACCGGTACTTGCTGAACAAAAATTAATAATTTCACACATTCCATTTACTCCAGGAAGGAACCACAGGAGCCCAGTGTTTCTGAAAGTGGGGTTCTACCAGCTCTGTAGTATTTAATAATAAGATAGTATATAAATTTGAGTGCAAATTCAACTTTTGGGTATCCCAAAGAAACTAGAGCTAATAGCTAAATAAATAAATCAGTTTCAATACCTTAGATGATTTTAACAAAATTTATTTAGCTGGTTGAAAAAATTGCTGGGGACATTGTAGCTAAGGTTTCCAAAACGTAATTGGGAATGTCAAAACAAATCATAACGAAATGTACAACTGTGCAGATTTATGCTTTGTACCAAACATTCCTAATGCATGGAATAGTTACAGAGAAAAAGACTTCAGTGTCAGTTATGAAATTGTAGGTGGAGGAAAATTCATTTCTTTATTCCTTTATGATAGCACATTCTAATGGCTTTAGCTATATGAGAGCTTTTTAATATAAAAGCCATGATTTATATGAACCATGCATGAGTCTGGAATGAAAAAAGGTAATTTTCAATATGCTAATGCTATGCTGTACTGCCTAGAACACAACAATCCAATAGAAATATAACGTAAGCCTTACATTGGAATGTAAAATTTTCTAGCAGCCACATTTAAGAGTAAAGAAAAATAGGTGAAATTAATTACAATGTCATATTTTATTTAATCTGTCATATCCCAAAATATTATTTTTTCAACATATAATGAATATAAAATAATTATTGAGATATTTTACACTTTTTTGTACTTCTAAATCTAGTGTATGTATTCCACTTACAGTACATCTCAGTTTGGACTAGCCACATTCAGGTGCTTTATAGCCACATCTTGGATAATATGGGCTTAGAAAAATATCTATACTACCTCTTAAATTGAATTTAGTAGAATAATTATCTTCATAAAATCATGTGTATCTATTAGATTCTTAAAAGACAAAAGTACAACAAATCTAGTTTTGCAGATCTTAATTGGCTTGTATTTGCAATTCCAGAATCGGACAGCAGTCAGGACCAAAAATCATTCAGAATGTTCCACCTCACAAGTGCAGGTTTTATTTATAGCCAGGGACAAGGAAGTGACATACAAAAAGCAGAAGTGAGGTACAGCCAGATCAATCGGTTAAAGCTCAGCATTTGCCTTAATTGAATGTGGTTTGAACAGCCTGCTGGCTGCCACGGACTGAAGCTAGGCTGCAGTGATTGGCTGAGACTCAGCTATTTGTTATAAAGGCAAATTCCGAAGATAAGTTTTCAGCTTTTTTATATAACAACTTAGGTTGCAGTTTATTTAGGAGGACTTGTACTGAAGCTTCTAAAGCTCAGACTTAGTTCAATTTAACAACAACAATTATTAAAATTAGAAATTTAGTCATATAGCTGGGATATATCTCTGTGATACTTAGGTATCGACTCTTCAAAATCAACATTTTTCAAATGAAAATGCCTTGTTTACAAAAGATGAGAATTGAAATGTATAATTTCTGAGTATCATTTTTATATCAATGAATTAATATTATAAAAAAACTTTTCTCTCCAGTGTAAATTAGTTGTCTCAATACATTTTTTTAATGCATAAAATGGATATATGTTCAAACATTTTTATGGGACACTATGCCTATGATTGAAACTTTATGAATCTACATGTATCTCCTCTGTTTTACCAACACTGAAGCTCTGTAGCATCCATGCTCCAGGAGCACTAAACAGTTATTTTATTTATTTGCTCCTTTTCTGTCACAGTATCTTATCTTATTGAATGACACTCTAATCCCTTAACTTGTCTGTCACCACACACCATGAGATATGAGCTGACCTCTCTGAATATGTAGTCTAAGTCAGATATAACACTGAATATTTGCTAGTGGGAAAAGTAGATAATGGCCATGTTCAAGAGATAGGCAATATACTTGGACGGGGACAAAGTAAATGCGGGTGGTCAAATACTCTCTCCCTCAGGGAAGTGCCCAGCAGGAGGGAGAAATCCTGAGTACTTGTTTAGATCACCTTAATGACCATTAATCAACAGGTTTGGCTAAAAACAAACACACACACACCCCAATCCTAAATAGTTATCCTTGGTATAAGGAAAGGGAACTTGAGACAGCTGATAGCACATTCTTCATCACATAGTTAAGGTTCACAGGTCAAATTTATGAAGTTAATTTGATCGACAATGATTAAGTTCTTAAATTCAAAAGTTTAGAATCACCATAAACCCATGATACTATTATTTCATGTAAACATGCTTATTTCGTCCCAATAGTGCAGATGTCTGCTGTTAACCATTTTAATTGCTATTATATTTTAAGTGTTTGTACATTATTTGAAAATGTAAGTATGCTATTATTTTATGGTTTATTAAGCACAGAGCACGCACATTCAGTCATAGTTGTAATACATGGGTCAAGAATCAGTACCCTCATTTTGAAAGTGATAATTATTCTTCCCTGTTATCTATTCCAAAGCAGAATGAAATGAAAATTAGTGTCAGCCCTTGAAAAGTAAGCATTATGGCTTGAAAAAGTAATAGTTAATGCTATACCTAAATAAGAAAAATGTATGGTAGTACCATATTAAAACGTGCGTTGAAGGAATGTATTAACTGTCCATTTCAAGTCATAACTAATAAAATTAAAATATAAAACATAAAGGTAATTTTATTATGAAGCAACACTATTTATTTGTCCCACAAATTTAATAGAATCTTTAATATGTGTTTATTAACAAATTCCATATAGTGAAACTACCATATGAGAAAAGAATTAACATCAACTAGTAAGTATCACAAATGCATTAATGGTATATACATTCATAAAAATCAAGGCTAACTTATCTATCATAAGAATAAAATATTTGCAGTTTAGCTTCTAAATAGAAAAAAATCTCAGAGAAATTGTTTGAAATATATTATGATGTTTTAAACCTGTGCCTGTCTCATGTCACAATTTCACCTCAGAGCTGCATGAGTTTTACCTGTAAAGAGGACCCAGAGGCTCACAACATGAAATGACTCTGAGATGTGTAAAAAGCATTGATCTACAAGAGACATTGAAATCATTGAGTATAAAACCTTCACTTTATGGATAAAGAACAGTAGGTAATTTTTGCCAAAGTACATGCCTTTACACTCACAAAGTCTACATTCATTTTTTTTCTGTTAAAGAATAATTTCACATATCCTTTGGGAAATTTGTCCCTCTGTTATCAATATGCATGTTTCTTGGTGGCTAAACTACCCAGCTAAAGAAAAGGAATATAATTAATTGGCTTAAGTCATTTTTCCAGCCACAGTGGTTTAACTAAGCAGAGGCATATTTTGTAACAGTGATAGCCAAGATCAGGTCTGTTGTCTTACTTTCTGTTAAAAGGAAACATTCTCTCTTTTTCTACTGGGCTTCATATTATGAATATGTAAGATCTGAAGTTCTTGTGGTCATAATGCAAATATGCAGGGAAGAACTAGTTTGAGATGGAAGACAATATTGAATTGCTGATGCTGCAGGTTTTCATTAGTCCAACCACTGCTCCATGAGGCCCCCCTGCCCCCGGTGTGTTTGGCTCCAGTCCCATATACTGACTTTTTAATAAGGAGAGGAAATCCATTTTGTTTTTGACTTAATAGAGTTTGAATTTGGCTTTCTGTCACTTTCAATTTCAAGAGTCTTAGTTGATTAAGTATGTTAAAAATTACAAATATTTCCAAGGTCGAGGTCTTAAAATGGCCCCAAATTTAATTATATGTTGGGGCTCAGTGCAGGAACCAGAATCTTGTCTCCTAGCTTTCAGTTTACTGTTTTTGCCCCTGTAAAATGTTGTATTCCTCAATTATCTTGGAAGCTTCTAGACAATGGAATGATGGCTACATAGGGAGTTTTGCCATGGCACCCAGGTGTCAGGGTTTAATTTAGTTCATCTATCGATTGTACCTTTACTAAAAGGAGAAGATATCCATGGAATCCCAAAATGATATCTAAAAAGTAGATTTTTGGGGATCTTCTGGAATTAAAAATACCTTTTAATATGAAGGGAACAATAGTAGACTAAGAAATAAAAGACAGATTCAGAAAGTTTATGAATGTGTAGTAAGAGAAAAAATTTTAATCTTTATAAACTATTGAGATTTGGGGGTTTTTATTATTACATCATATTTTAGCTTAAACTGACGACTCAGAAAATGAAATGTCCAAAACTGAATCCCTCTATCTTCTCTGAAAAATCTTTACAACATATATGCGGCTTTATATCACATTATTCAATATGGAGTCTGTGTGATGGCTAAAAACCTATCTGTGATGTTTCAGGCAATTACAAAGGCTTTACCAGATAGGACTCATGCAAGAAAACTGCCCTCCCCATACCACGTGAGGCACAGAGAGTGCACTGTTGTCTCTGAAGAGAGTTGCAGTTATGAACTCTAGATTCCTTGGCTGCCCATGCTCTTACACCTTCATTCCTAGGCTAAGTGCCTTCATTTGGAGATCTTTTTGTCTGGGAATTTTTTGGAGCCTCCGTCAACAGTACGATGATCCTCAGGTCTGTGCTGATTTACCTGACCCTTGCCTGCAGCCATTCTACGGAAGAAGAATGAAACATTGAAGAACCAACACATTCTCCTATTTAGCTTCTTGTTCTGCTATTGAGTAATTAAAGAGTTGATTTTTGCTTTCATTTTGGTTTGTTGTCTTAATTACTCTGACACCATGCAGTTCAGTTCTCTCCAGCTCAGTTCTGCTCAAAACAGTCAAGTTATTATTTTACTTTATTTTTCTTACGCTCACATCCAATCGATCAGAGAATAATATTGGAATACATTCATAAGGTGATTGTGATCATTTTCTTCACTTCTGCTGCTGTCACCGTGGACCCTGGCAATATCATCTCTCACCTGGATGGGTGTAACTGTAACCCTACTGTTCTCCTTATTCCTACTGTTGTCTAACTATGATCTATTCTCAAAATATCAGCCAGAGTGATTCTGTGAAAATTTCAGCTCATGTTACTTCTTAGATCAAAACTCTGCAGTGACTTCTCAGTTTTCTAAAAGTAAAAGCTAACATCCTTACAATGACTGATGGAGCCTTAAATGGTCAGCAGTGTGTCTCCTGCCATCTCCCTGACCTTGTCTTTTACTTCTGTTCCCCTGCTTCAACATCTGCCCTTTGAGACAACTGCCTTGCTAATTTCCTCACCTCTTTCAGATCTTTATGCAGATAGCACTTCTCAATGAGCCCTAATCCAGTCACTGTATTTAAAATTCCAACATAGCTATCCCAATCCCTTACACCTGGTCCTCCTTATAATGCTGTCTTTCTTTTATATTTTTCAATGTATCATTTTCAATTACTCTCTATATTTTAATTATTGGTTACGTTTCTCTTTTTACCACCCAGGATGGAGGTTGCAGTGAGCCAAGATCACTACCCAAGACGGTAAGCTTCATGCAGGTAGAAATTTTGTTTTCTTCCCTATGTTGTGTTCTCTTCACTAATGAAGCTCAATTCCTAGAACAGATATTAGCATAGAATAGGTACTTGATAAATATTTTTAAATAAATGAATTAGTTAAAATTTTTTCTGCAAACAAACAAAACATTATGAGGCCACTCTGGATTATGATTTGGAAGCCTGTAGTTATCACTGTGTTCTAGATACTTCCTTTGTTTCCAACATCCCCCAGAGGACCACATGCTATGCCAGCATGTGACTCCTTGAATTAAAGAATCATGCCATTCTCAAGGCATTTTCCTATCACCTTCTCTTTCACACCCATTCACTAGATTAAAGGTTAGCAGTTCTTTATTCTTTTCTTGAAGGCCATGTTACATTGCAGAGCAACTTGCTAAGCCAATAACAAACAAAGGCTTATAAGGCATAACATACCACCTGTAATAGGTCGTGTTTAATTTTCACAGCTCCTTCATTGTCTAACTCAAAGGAAACTTTGTGAAGCAATTTGGTCAGTAGTACAGGGACAGATGGGTCACATTTTGAAGACCTAAGGCTTTTTAGGCATGCCTCCCGTCATAACTTATTAGCAAGTTACACATAAGAAAAGGTATGGATAAGCAAGTAGCATGGATGATTAAAATTTTTCTTTTTTCATATTAGAGGACCATACTTAATATTTTGGATTACTCTTTAGTGAATCATTTCACATAACCCAATGGGCAATTTTATTTATTTATTTATTTATTTATTTATTTATTTTTTTGAGATGGAGTTTTGCTCTGTCGCCCAGGCTGGAGTGCAATGGTGCGATCTCGGCTCACTGCAAGCTCTGTCTCCCGGGTTCATGCCATTTTCCTGCCTCAGCCTCCCAAGTAGCTGGGACTACAGGCACCCACCACCATGCCCGGCTAATTTTTTTGTATTTTTTTAGTAGAGACGGGGTTTCACCATGTTAGCCAGGATGGTCTCGATCTCCTGACCTCCTGATCCGCCCGCCTCAGCCTCTCAAAGTGCTGGGATTACAGGCATGAGCCACCGCACCTGGTCACACAATGGGCATCTTAATATTAAATATATGAATGCCAGTGAAATGTATCCATGTATGTGAGATGTAAGTATTTTATTCATAATATCTATGTACATCTGCATAAATACATGTACATATATGTTATAAAAAATAAAAGGATATCTATTCTATTTATTTTAATTATCAAGTAATACAAATTTAGTGGAAAGTTAGTTTGGCCAAATGGAAAGATGGAGGAAACTGAGATAAAATTAACTCCATATTTCCCCTTCCAATTAAAAACAATATTTTAGGGCCGGGCGTGGTGGCTTACGCCTGTAATCCCAGCACTTTGGGAGGCAAAGCGAGTGGATCATGAGGTCCGGTGATGGAGACCATCCTGGCCAACATGGTGAAACCCCATCTTTACTAAAAAAAAATACAAAAAATTAGCCGGGCGTGGTGGCACTACACGCCTGTACTCCCACCTACTCGGGAGGCTGAGGCAGGGGAATCCCTTGAACCCCGGGAGGCGGAGGTTGCAGTGAGCCAAGATCACGCCACTGCACTCCAGTCTGGGCAACAAGAGCGAGACTCCATCTAAAAATATATATATAATATGTATGTATATATGTATATATATATTTCTTTTAACTTAATAACCATGGTTTAAACTAGTATATTTTAAAATTTGGCAGCTTGGAAAACATTATGATTGATCTTGAAATTATGAAGATTTGTAGAATGTCTTGAACAGCAAATTAGATGCATGTAAAATGTCTGGAGTATCTTGTCCACTGTATTGGGATCTATGGTAAATAAAGAGATTACAAATTCAGTCCAATGTTTCCTCCAAAAAGAAAAGAGATTAGTTTACTCAGACTCTACTTTATCCCATATCTAAGTATTTATACAGATGTTAAACATTAGGTTTTTCATTATGTTGATTGATTCCAGTCATCTTAAGAATATTTCTCTCCTTAGATGTCAGCACAATGGGTTTTTTGAAAGCTGTTATTTTGAGTGATGATCATTAAGGAAAGGAATATGACATTTCTAGGAGAATTTTAGCATTTATGTAAAATGTAACAGTAGCTTATGGAGGTGGAGAGAAATGTATAATAACTTTAAGCATACGAAATCCTTAGAAGAAGGTCTTGAATATGTGATCATGGGAAAAAAAACCTAGATAAAGAGAGATCTTTTCAGGGTATTTTGCATATTTAAGGGAAAAAAAAAAGATGTTTTTTTTAATGCTGCTGTAGTCCTCAGGATGCAGTGAAGGTCGCTGCAGTAAAAAATGTCTCTGTTGATTTAGATAAATGTGGCCTCATTCCAATATATTCTGGTTTTTCTTTTATCCAATTGAAAACCTACCGGAGGTTTTTACTGTGGCTGTCAGACAGAGCACAAATATTTCATAAACCATAGTGGGCTTATTAAGTTGGCAGCAATTTTAGCCTTTAGGGCAGTTTACTTCATGATTTTAAAATGCTTTCCCCTCTCCCTTCTTTATTATGGGACACAAAAGATGTTCCTGTTTTGAAAGCCTAATGTTAGTGATATTTCCTAATTCATGCACTGGTTGCTATTAGTACACAAATTTGAGGTTTTAGACCATATTGCAGGAATGAAGGTGGATATGGGAGATGTGATATAGATAAATAGTTTATATTTAAAGGTCCCTCAAACAAATTGTTCCTTTAAAAATTTGGCGATTCTGATATTTAATTTATGCATATGCTGTCTGTCAAAATAAGATAAATAGGAAAAAATCAGGTATAAAAATAATGTAACAAAATTACTTTGGAACTTAAAAATCTTTTTTTTAGGGTTATTGTAAGATAATCTTAAAATCTATTCAATCTTTAATATTTATGAGAACCCTATAATTGGGAGGTGAGTATTATTACCATTTTACAAACCAGGAAAATTAGGTAACTTCCTTAAAGTTTCAACTCTAGTGAATATAGAAAGTGGGATTTAAACATAGATAACAATGGTTCTGGAGTCTATACCTTTAACCACTGTATCACTATTAATGTGGATACAATGTAAATAAAGAGGTAAAATAAAATTAATAATAAATGGCAGAAAGTTGGAGGTAAAGGCCTTAAAGTAAAAAGATGCACTGATCATTAGAAACTAGATTAAAAATAAAATGTATAAAGTATTATAGAAATTGCAAAACAAGTTTGGAATAATAAAAAGTGACAGCTCATAAGCATTAAAATTTTATTTGAATAAGATCACTAAAAGGAAATAAACTCTGTTAAGAGAATAAAACTTGTTAAAAGAAAGAAAGCTTAGTGAAGGATCAACATGAACTATAAGTCTGAACACACTGATCCAATTCAGAAACAACAACAAAAAAAATCACCTTATTAGTCAGGATTTCAACTCTGCCTGGTTCTTGCATTCACTCTGCATGCATGGATTCCTTAATTATATTTCCAACGTTGTTTTTCATGCCATAGGCACTGGGGATTCAGGGATAAACAAAACAGACCACAGCTCCTACCCTCACTGAGCTTACGTTGTCTCCGAAGGAGGCAGATAACAAACGCATTCATAAGTAAAACAAAGTGTATTAGATTCATGCTGCGGGGAGAAATAAAGCAGCAGAGGAGGGGAGTGCTGGGACACTGCAGATTTAAGTGAGGTGATTAGGGTAGATCTCCCCAAGTAGTTGGTACTCGAGGAAAGATCTGGAGAAGCCATTCGATTATCAGGGATAAGACTATTTCAATCAGAAAGAACTAGAGATGCAGTTTTCCCGAGCCTGGAGTATGCCTAAAGTTCTTCGAAGAAAGCAGAGATGGCCAGGTGCAGTGGCTCACGCCTGTAATCCCAGCACTTTGGCAGGCCGAGGCAGGCGGATCACGAGGTCAGGAGTTCGAGACCAGCCTGGCCAACACAGTGAAACCCTGTCTCCACTAAAAACACAAAAATTAGCTGGGCATGGTGGTGGGAGCCTGTAATCCAGCTACTCAGGAGGCTGAGGCAGGAGAACCACTTGAACCCGGGAGGCGGAAGTTGCAGTGAGCTGAGATGGTGCCACTGCTCTCCAGGCTGGGTGACAGAACTAGCAGAACTAGACTCCGTCTCAAAAATATAAATAAATAAATAAAAAATGAAAGAAAGCAGAGACACAGATGAAGCTAGAGGACAATATGGGAAGTAAAGTAAGTCAGGCACAAAGAGATAATGTGGAATCTAAAAGTCCAATACATTGAAGCAGAGTAGAATGGTGGTTACCAGAGGCTGAGGAGGTGAGGGCAGTTGAATGGGGAAAGGGAGAGACTTGGTCAATGGGTACAAAGTTACAATTACAGAGGTGTAATAAATCTGGTGTTCCACTGCACAGCAAAGTGACATAGTTAATAATAATGTATTACATATTTTAAGACAGCTAAAAGAATTTTCAATGTTCTCACCACAAAGAAATGGTATATATTTGAGGTGATGGATATGCAAATTAGCCTAATTTGATCATTGCACGATGTATACGTGAGTCAAAACATCACATGGCATCCCAGAAACACATACAATTATCATTTGTCAATTTAAAACAATAAATATATTAAATATATAAATAATTTACAATAACTTGAAAAAAAAAAAAGCTCAGAGGCTAATACGTCTAAAGCAGCAGAGGCTATGTGGCTGCTGTAATAAATGGCCCCAAATGGGGTGACTTAAAACAACATAAATGAATTCCTTACATTTCTGGAGGTTCCAATTCTGAAATCTAGGTGTTAGGTCAAACTCCCTCTAGAGCAAGGGGTTCCCCTTCCCCCGCACCAAGACTAGTACCAGTCCCTGGCCTGTGAGGAACCCAGCTTCACAGCAGGAGGTGAGTGGCGGGTGGAGCAGCATTACTGCCTGAGCTAACCTGTGGGATCAGTGGCAGCAACAGATTCCCATAGAAACGCAAACCATACTGCGAACTCCACATACAAGAGATCTAGGTTGTGCGCTCCTTATGAATATCTAACTAATACCTGCTGATCTGAGGTTCTGAGGTGGAACAATTTCATCCTGAAACCATCTGCCCCCAACCCCAGGGAAAAATTGTCTTCCACAAAACCAGCCCCTGGTGGCAAAAAGGTGGGGCACCGCTGCTCCGCAGACCACAGGAGAGATTCCATTCCTTGCCTCTTTTAGATTATGTTGTCTGTAGGTGTTCCTTGGTTTGCAGCTACACCACTCTGATCTCTGCCTGTCTTCACATCACCTTTTTCTCTGTATGTCTCTCTCAAAACTCCCTCTGCCTTTCTCTTATGAGGATACATTGGATTGCAGTTTTTACTCAGATAATCCAGGATAAGCAGATCCTCTTATGACCTTTAAAACTCATGCGTTCCAGAGATTTGAGGTGGATATCTTTTGGGGAGCTATTTTCCAGTTTACCACAGAGGCCAATTTGACTAAAGGCAGAGTGAATGAGGAAAGATCAGAGAAGGTTGGGAAGAGGGGCCAGGGTTGTAGACGAGATTACATTGGCTTTTACTCTGGGTAAGATGGAGCCACTGGATGACTTTGAGAAGATGACTGACATCATTTGACCTTTTAAAAGGACACTCGTTGGGCTGTGGAGAGAAAAGTTCAAGAACAAGCGTAGAAGCTGGTTACCCAGTTTGGAGTTCTATTGCATTAATCTGTACTGCATTCTAGGTGGCTGGGAAGTGGTAGAAATAGTGAGAATAGTTGCATTCCAGATATTATTTAAAGGAAGTGCTGATTTCTCAAGGACTCTGGCTGTACTTTTAAGCCGGGGAACCATTTTGCTGGAGATCTTTAAAAGTGTTGGTTCCTTGGAAAATATCCTCAACATTGGAGAGTAGCAAGATTAGGGAGTCTGTGGTCTTTTCCCAGTGGTGACAGTAACCCAAGCTCATATTTACTAATATATATGAAGACTCTTGACTCAAACTTGGTAGCTGACTTCCCATTGGAGAATCCACTAGGAAGTACAAAATCTCCCATGTCTACAGATTAAGGTAGTAAATGGGCATTCAGCATTGAGTGAACCAAACAAATTCAGAATTCCAAACCATTTGTGGAAAAAAAAATAACTAAAAATCCAATGATCTTAAGGAATAGGGCTGGATAGGACATTAGCAATAAGAACAGAGCATCCTAAGAGTCTTGCTTTAGCTTAGAACACTGCCAGAGCAAAGAAAATAAATGCTGCAGAGCAAAACTGCAAACTGCAAACTGGTGGTACGTTAGTGGAATGAATTTGTTCCCACAGATTTGTTATGTGTATACAGCAAAATGTTTGAATTTGAATTTGTCAACATTTAGAAATTGGGCATTTTCATATAAAAATCAAAGTTCTCCTGTAAAAATCTGTATTTCCAGTTTGAGAAATGAAAATATCGAGCAATAGTTGCCCACGCTCTTATATAAACCTAATATGTTGGGGCCTTATAAAAGTGCCCCCCCATGTAGAAACCTCCAAGTTCTGTTTCTTTCCTCCTTATTTTTCTTAATGAATTTATCTCTAGCTTTCTGCCCTCCTATTCCAATCTGGCTGCTTACTAAGACCCATTGCACAACTGGCATCTGGGAATGTTCCTTCTTCATCCTGAGAATTCTACTCACCTCTCACTCTTATTATGTGCCTCATTTCTAGGATCCCAAAACATATCTCCCAGCTTATTTTCTCATTTGGTGGAGCATATTTACAGTATTTGGAGAATCAACTACAAAGTTTGGAAAGAGCACATTCCACACAAGACCACCCTCACTTTTAACACCAATTGTAAGTTTGGAAAGTTTCCAAAACAGTTTTTATAATTTGCTAGAAGGACTTGCAAAACTTATTGAAAGCCATTTTACTCATGTCTATGGTTTATTACAGGGAAGGAATACAAATCAATATCAGCCAAAGCAAAAAGCACATAGGGCAGAGTTTGGGGAAATACCAAATGCAGAACTTTCTTGTCTAATCCTTGTGGAGTCAGGATGCATTACTTTCCATGCACTGATCTATGACAACATGCACGGAGCATTGCCAACAAGAGACGCTCACCAGAGCCTTGTTGTTGAGCTTCTTTTTTGGTTTCATTACATAGGTATGATTGATGAATTAATTGCACACATAGTTGATTTCAGTCTCTAGATTGACTACTATCTTATGGCCCAAAACCCTCAACATAAATTATCTTGCTTTCCTTGGATGGCCAGCCACACCTTAAATCACACCATTAGACTCTGCTGCATGTTTCAAGGCCCATAGACAGACAAAGACATTTCTATCAGGCATAAAATCCCAAGATTTAAGACATTACTTTCCAAAAGCTTAGGGCAAAAACCAGAAAAATCTCTTGGGGAAAGGCTTGATTCTTTACTACATACTATTCTACAGTAACTGCTTAAGAACGGTACTTGGGAGTAAAGAAAATATAGAAAATCATTAAAATGTATAATGATTGCTTATTTGGCAAGATAAAGAATTCCACTCTCTCCCTCTACCCAGTCCAAACCAACATACATTTTTCACTCAGAAGATACTACTTTAGCTTTTAATGATGTTTTAAGAATTCTGATAATATTCTGAGTCTTGATCAATTATAAATGACTTGCTTTTGCACTCTGATGCTTTTAAAATTTTCTCTACATCCCAGTATTTTGAAACTTAACGATTATGAGCCTTCAGGTCTTTTTTATTCATTCATTTTGTTAGGATTTAGTTGGAATAAAAAAAACTTAGAGCCTTGTGTTCTTAAGTTCTAAAATACTTACTTGTATTACTTCCTTTATTACTGTGTCTTTTTCATATTCTTTTTTGTTTTGTTTTGTTTTTGAGAGGGCGTCTCACTCTGTCGCCCAGGCTGGAGTGTGGTGGCGTGATCTCGACTCACTGAAACCTTCACCTCCCGGGTTCAAGCGATTCTCCTGCCTCAGCCTCCTGAGTAGTTAGTATTACAGGCGCATGCCACCATGCCCAACTAATTTTTGTATGTTTAGTAGAGACAGAGTTTCATCATGTTGGCCATGCTGGCCTCAAACTCCTGGCTTCAAGTGATTCTCCAGCCTCCACCTCCCAAAGTGCTGGGATTACAGGTGTGAGCCACTGCTCCTGGGCTTTTTCATATTCTTTATTTTCTTTTTTTGGAATTCCTATTCAGGATATGAATTTCTTGAATTGGTCATCTAATGTTAGTTTTTTTCCTTATATTTTTATGTCATTTTTATGGGGGTTTTGGAGAAGATTTTTTATTCAATTCCTCCATAGAGAGCTTTTAAAAATAAATTTCTACTATCAACTTTTGTTTCAAGAGTATTTTATTTGCTTTCTGAACATTCCTTTTACAGCATCTTGATTTTGTTTTAGTGTCTCAAAATCTAAGTTGTTAAATCTAGAACCCCTCAAGTTTTTTTTTTTTCCTTTTGCTCTTTGCATAACTTTTAAGTTTGGTTTGTGTGTGTGTGTTTTGGTCTTAATGATTTATGTAAGTGGCTTTCCTCAGGGCATGTTTTTACGGTTTATTTATATTTCCTATTGAAACACTAAATTGGTTTTTGAAAGATCTATGTGAATAAGTAGTGTTTGTTGGCTGATCGGTCTCCCTGCAAAGGTAAGCAGAGAAGAATCTGACTTTTTTATTAGGAAAACGTTACCTGTCAGTTTCTCATGGGCTTTTCTCTTCGGCAGATCAAGTGTAAGAGGGGACAAGTCCAAATTCCTACCACCTGTGTAGGCCTGTCTCTTAACTTGGGAGAGGTTCTGGGGAGGGCCATATAATGTGAGGGCTCACAATTTAGCACTACATTTTAATATTTTCTGGATGAAAATATTTACCACTACCTTCAGTAATGCTGAGCATCGGCCGGGCACGGTGGCACACGTCTGTAATCCCAACACTTTGGGAGGCCGAGGTAGGTGGATTGCCTGAGGTCAGGAGTTCGAGACCAGCATGGACAACATGGCAACACCACGTTTCTACTAAAAATACAAAAATTAGCCAGGCGTGGTGGGACATGCCTGTAGTCCCAGCTACTCGGGAGGCTAAGGCAGGAAAATAGCTTGAACAGGGTGGCGGAGGTTGCAGTGAGCCAAGATCTCACCACTGCACCCCAGCCTGGGTGACAGAGAGAGATTCTGTCTCAAAAATAATAATAATAATAATACTGAGAATCTTTAAGATCAGAAATTGTGTGATTCACTATTTCCAGGAAGTAAACTCTAGTCTTTTATCAAAGTAGAAAGTGAGTAATTGGTTGTTTATCTGTCTTGAGGGGAGACATCTGAAGATGTAACTGCTTGCCATACAGACTTTCCAACAATCTTTCCTATAATCAGTTCCAGACACACTTCCTGCCTTGTGAGGTATCTGACTTTTCCAAACCCTGAGCCTTCCTTCTGTTCTACACAGTGAATCAGCCTACTTTAATTCTTTCTCTTTGTGGCTTTCAGTTTTGCTCACGTAACTAGTCTAGTTGTCTATTAACTTTTTAACTTACAAAATGTAGTTAACAGCTCTTGTTTGTTCTGTCTTGTTTTTTCCCTTGTGGATTTGCACTAGTTTTTTTAACCTCTTCACTGCCATTTTCAGGGAGGTTTTAGCAGATTCTAGAGGAATCTGTGTATTTAGCATTCCATGCAAGACCAGAAATCTAAATTGACTATTAACCAATGGAATAGTAACTCTCAATTAAAATATGATCATTGTATTACCATCTCTGAGTTTGTTTATTCTATTCAAGGAATGGATTAATAAATCACTTTCTACCTGCAAACGTCAATATGAAATAATTTGTGCAGCTACTGCTGGTTTATTCTGGATAATCTGAGGGTGTGTATTTTAGAGGTACTTAAACACATACTTATTTTAGAATGTTTCACACATATATCACTTATACACATCCACTTACACATAAACTCATTCAATTACCGTTACAAATCACATTTATTGAGTGCCTCTGACTACTTGGATCTTGAACTATGCACTGTGAATGCAAAGATTGATAAGGTGCAATTTTTGTCTTCAAGGATATCACAATTTAGCAGGGTTCCTACATGTGTAGAAATAATTTGGACACTAGAACTCAGGTATCAAACAAACTTTACACTTTAGAACACTGCAGAGAATCAGAAAGCAATAAAAAGCTTTTATAAACTAAAACAGTTCCCATGTTGTTCATAAATTAAAGCCTAAATAATGTGTTCATAGGCGTTCTATGTCCTTACATGGACTGCATAGGCCCACATTGTAGATTCAGTTCTAGCAAGTTTAATTGTACCATTTCCCAGAATGCGTAATATTTAAAGTAGCAAGTAACAAATGTAGACTATAGCTGAAAGGGAAGGAAGCTGGCACTAGTATGAAATGATGCCTAGCTCTGAGGCAATATACAAATAGTACCCACGACAAGCAGTGTTAGTGTAGTTAAAAGTTTGGGTATAAGTCCTGGTTCTGCTAGCTATTAATAAAGTAGCCTTGAATGAGTCACATTAACTCTGTAAGCTTCGGTTCCTTTGTCTGTGAAACTAGGAAAATAGTCACACTGATAGTCTAGAGTTCTTGTAAGAATTGAATAAAAGAATACATGTAAAACAATAAGCATAATTTGTATTAAGTATTAATACAAAAATTACCCTGAGTATTTCAAACTCAATGAATTTTATGCAAGAGATTGTTTACATGGTGATAGAATAGTTGAGAAGCCAAACAGAAAAAGAGACATTGAGGCAATCCAGGGGTCAGCCACAGCAGAAAGTGCCTATTAGAGATGCAAAGCGACTGTAACTCAGGAGCCTGAGTTACCCAGAGAGAGGCAGGATAGTAGAACACAGGCACTGTGGGAGAAAGAGATATGCTCTAGTTTCTCCTTTCTTCCACCACCCAGTCCCTCACCAGTGCCTCCCATAGATTAAATCCCGCTGAAGCCCACTGATCTCAGAACCTGGGACATTCAGACTCAACATCATCCACTCCATGCTACAGAGCAGGGCAGACCAGGAGCCAGTGAGGAATGATTTGTGGGCAAACCCACCCAGGACCAGAACAGTCACTCACAACACAGCCACGTTACCCACCCTAAATAGTGGACTACTGAAACTACTACATATTCAGGCTCAAGACGTACCAAAAAAAATCAGCACTTAAAACAATAAATTTAAAATTATGCAGGAATCTTTGCAAACTGAAGTTGAACACTCCATTAAAATTTCTGTAAAGTTTGTGAGAGGTGAGGGGGTGTGTGTGTGTGTGTGTGTGTGTGTGTTCGGAGAGACAGAGAGAAGAACAAGTGAGTACCTCCCAGGGTCTCCTCAGGCCACACTGAAAGTCTCTTTTCTATTTGGCTATAGCACATCATACTCATTACTATGGCCAAAACATTGCACTGTTTTTTCACACATGTAATACTTGTACATATTTATGGGGTACAGAATGATATTTAGATAAATATGTGTCATGTGTAATGATCAAATCAGAGTAATTAGCACATGCATCACCTCTAGTCTTTATATCTTTGTTTTGCAACATTCAAAATTCTCTCTTTTAGCTATTTAAAGATATATAATAAATTATTAACTATGGTCACCCTACAGTGCTATAGATCACTAGAACTTCTATTTCTTCTATATAATTTTCTTTTTTTATTATACTTTAAGTTTTAGGGTACATGTGCACAACGTGCAGGTTTGTTACATATGTATACATGTGCCATGTTGGTGTGCTGTACCCATTAACTCGTCATTTAACATTAGGAATATCTCCTAATGCTATCCCTCCCCCCTCCCCCCACCCCACAACAGGCCCCAGGGTGTGATGTTCCCCTTCCTGTGTCCATGTGTTCTCATTGTTCAATTCCCACCTATGAGTGAGAACATGTGGTACATGGTTTTTTGTCCTTGCGATGGTTTGCTGAGAATGATGGTTTCTAGCTTCATCCATGTCCCTGCAAAGGACATGAACTCATCATTTTTTATGGCTGCCTAGTATTCCATGGTGTATATGTGCCACATTTTCTTAATCCAGTCCATCATTGATGGACATTTGGGTTGGTTCCAAGTCTTTGCTACTGTGAATAGTGCCATAATAAACATACGTGTGCATGTGTCTTTATAGCAGCATGATTTATAATCCTTTGGGTATACACCCAGTAATGGGATGGCTGGGTCAAATGGTATTTCTAGTTCTAGATCCTTGAGGAGTCGCCACACTGTCTTCCACAATGGTTGAACTAGTTTACAGTCCCACAAACAGTGTAAAAGTGTTCCTATTTCTCCACATCCTCTCTAGCATCTGTTTTTTCCTGACTTTTTAATGATCGCCATTCTAACTGGTGTGAGATGGTATCTCATTGTGGTTTTGATTTGCATTTCTCTGATGGCCAGTGATGATGAGCATTTTTTCCTGTGTCTTTTAGTTGCATAAATGTCTTCTTTTGAGAAGTGTCTGTTCATATCCTTCACCCACTTGTTGATGGGGTTGTTTGTTTTTTTCTTGTAAATTTGTTGGAGTTCATTGTACATTCTGGATATTAGCACTTTGTCAGATGAGTAGATTGCAACAATTTTCTCCCATTCTGTAGGTTGCCTGGTCACTCTGACAGAAGTTTCTTTTGCTGTGCAGAAGCTCTTTAGTTTAATTAGATCCCATTTGTCAATTTTGGCTTTTGTTGCCATTGCTTTTGGTGTTTTAGACATGAAGTCCTTGCCCATGCCTATGTCCTGAGTGATATTTCCTGAGTTTTCTTCTAGGGTTTTTATGGTTTTAGGTCTAACATTTAAGTCTTTAATCCATCTTGAATTAGTTTTTGTATAAGGTGTAAGGAAGGGATGCAGTTTCAGCTTTCTCCATATGGCCAGCCAGTTTTCCCAGAGCCATTTATTAAATAGGGAATCATTTCCCCATTTCTTGTTTTTGTCAGGTTTGTCAAAGATCAGATGGTTGTAGATATGCGGCATTATTTCTGAGGGCTCTGTTCTGTTCCATTGATCTATATCTCTGTTTTGGTAGCAGTACCGTGCTGTTTTGGTTACTGTAACCTTGTAGTATAGTTTAAAGTCAGGTAGCGTGATGCCTCCAGCTTTGTTCTTTTGGCTTAGAATTGACTTGGCAATGTGGGCTATTTTTTGTTTCCATATGAACTTTAAAGTAGTTTTTTCCAATTCTGTGAAGAAAGTCATTGGTAGCTTGATGGGAATGGCATTGAATCTATAAATTACCTCGGGCAGTATGGCCATTTTGATGGTATTGATTCTTCCTACCCATGAGCATGGAATGTTCTTCCATTTGTTTGTATCCTCTTTTATTTCCTTGAGCAGTGGTTTGTAGTTCTCCTTGAAGAGGTCCTTCATGTCCCTTGTAAGTTGGATTCCTAAGTATTTTATTCTCTTTGAAGCAATTGTGAATGGGAGTTCACTCATGATTTGGCTCTCTGTTTGTCTGTTATTGGTGTATAAGAATGCTTGTGATTTTTGCACATTGATTTTGTATCCTGAGACTTTGCTGAAGTTGCTTTTCGGCTTAAGGAGAGTTTGGGCTGAGATGATGGGATTTTCTAGATATACAATCATGTCATCTGCAAACAGGGACAATTTGACTTCCTCTTTTCCTAATTGAATACCCTTTATTTCCTTCTCCTGCCTTATTGCCCTGGCCAGAACTTCCAATACTATGTTGAATAGGAGTGGTGAGAGAGGGCATCCCTGTCTTGTGCCAGTTTTCAAAGGGAATGCTTCCAGTTTTTGCCCATTCAGTATGATATTGGCTGTGGGTTTGTCATAGATAGCTCTTATTATTTTGAGATACATCCCATCAATACCTAATTTATTGAGAGTTTTTAGCATGAAAGGCTGTTGAATTTTGTCAAAGGCGTTTTCTGCATCTACTGAGATAATCATGTGGTTTTTGTCTTTGGTTCTGTTTATATGCTGGATTACATTTAATGATTTGCATATGTTGAACCAGCCTTGCATCCCAGGGATGAAGCCCACTTGATCATGGTGGATTAGCTTTCTGATGGGCTGCTGGATTTGGTTTGCCAGTGTTTTATTGAGGATTTTTGTATCGATGTTCATCAGGGATATTGGTCTAAAATTCTCTTTTTTTGCTGTGTCTCTGCCAGGCTTTGGTATCAGGATGATGCTGGCTTCATAAAATGAGTTAGGGAGGATTCCCTCTTTTTCTATTGATTGGAATAGTTTCAGAAGGAATGGTACCAGCTCCTCTTTGTACCTCTAGTAGAATTCTGCTGTGAATCCATCTGGTCCTGGACTTTTTTTGGTTGGTAAGCTATTGATTATTGCCTCAATTTCAGAGCCTGTTATTGGTCTATTCAGAGATTCAACTTCTTCCTGGTTTAGTCTTGGGAGGATGTATGTGTCGAGGAATTTATCAATTTCTTCTAGATTTTCTAGTTTATTTGCATAAAGGAGTTTATAGTATTTAAAGTTTATATTGTTATGTGTGACTTTGATCCTGTCATTATGATGTTAGCTGATTATTTTGCTCGTTAGTTGATGCAATTTCTTCCTAGCCTCGATGGTCTTTACAATTTGGCATGTTTTTGCAGTGGCTGGTACATGTTGTTCCTTTCCATGTTTAGTGATTCCTTCAGGAGCTCTTTTATGGCAGGCCTGGTGGTGATAAAATCTCTCAGCATTTGCCTGTCTGTAAAGGATTTTATTTCTCCTTCACTTATGAAGCTTAGTTTGGCTGGATATGAAATTCTGGGTTGAAAATTCTTTTCTTTAAGAATGTTGAATGTTGACCCCCACTGTCTTCTGGCTTGTAGAGTTTCTGCCGAGAGATCCGCTGTTAGTCTGATGGGCTTCCCTTTGTGGGTTACCCGATCTTTCTCTCTGGCTGCCCTTAATATTTTTTCCTTCATTTCAACTCCGGTGAATCTGACAATTATGTGTCTTGGAGTTGCTCTTCTTGAGGAGTATCTTTGTGGCATTCCCTGTATTTCCTGAATCTGAATGTTGGCCTGCCTTGCTAGATTGGGGAAGTTCTCCTGGATAATATCCTGCAGAGTGTTTTCCAACTTGGTTCCTTTCTCCCCATCACTTTCAGGTACACCAATCCGATGTAGATTTGGTCTTTTCACATAGTCCCATATTTGTTGGAGGATTTGTTTGTATCTTTTTATTCTTTTTTCTCTAAACTTCTCTTCTCACTTCATTTCATTCATTTGATCTTCCATCACTGATACCCTTTCTTCCAGTTGATCGAATTGGCTACTGAGGCTTGTGCATTCATCATGTAGTTCTTGTGCCATGTTTTTCAGCTCCATCAGGTCCTTTAAGCACTTCTCTGCATTGGTTATTCTAGTTAGTCATTCGTCTAATTTTATTTCAAGGTTTTTAACTTCTTTGCCATGGGTTCAAACTTCCTCCTTTAGCTCGGAGTAGTTTGATCGTCTGAAGCCTTCTTCTCTCAACTCGTCAAAGTCATTCTCCGTCCAGCTTTGTTCTGTCACTGGTGAGGAGCTGTGTTCCTTTGGAGGAGGAGATGCGCTCTGATTTTTAGAGTTTCCAGTTTTTCTGCTCTGTTTTTTCCCCATCTTTGTGGTTTTATCCACCTTTGGTCTTTGAAGATGGTGACGTACAGGTGGAGTTTTAGTGTGAATGTCCTTTCTGTTTGTTAGTTTTCCTTCTAACAGACAGGACCCTCAGCTGCAGGTCTGTTGGATTTTGCTGGAGGTCCACTCCAGACCCTGTTTGCCTGGGTATCAGCAGCGGAGGCTGCAGAACAGCAGATATTGGTACGCAGCAAATGTTGCTGCCTGATCGTTCCTCTGGAAGTTTTGTCTCAGAGGAGTACCTGGCTGTGTGAGGTGCCAGTCTGTCCTTACTCGGGGGTGCCTCCCAGTTAGGCTACTAGGGGGTCAGGGACCCACTTGAGGAGGCAGTCTGTCTGTTCTCAGATCTCAAGCTGCATGCTGGGAGAACCACTACTCTCTTCAAAGCTGTCAGACAGGGACATTTAAGTCTGCAGAGGTTTCTGCTGCCTTTTGTTTGGCTATGCCCTGCCCCCAGAGGTGGAGTCTACTGAGGCAAGCAGGCCTCCTTGAGCTGCGGTGGGCTCCACCCAGTTCAAGCTTCCCAGCCGCTTTGTTTACCTACTCAAGCCTCGGCAATGGCGGGTGCCCCTCCCCCAGCCTCATTGCTGCGTTGCCGTCTGATCTCAGACTGCTGTGCTAGCAATAAGCGAGGCTCCGTGGGCGTAGGACTCTTTGAGCCAGGCATGGGACACAATCTCCTGGTGTGCCATTTGCTAAGACCATTGGAAAAGTGCAGTATTACGGTGGGAGTTACCTGTTTCTCCAGGTGCCGTCTGTCAACGCTTTCCTTGGCTAGGAAAGGAAATTCCCTGACCCCTTGCACTTCCTGGGTGAGGTGATGCCTCCCCCTGCTTCGGCTCATGCTCAGTGCGCTGCACCCACTGTCCGACAATCCCCAGTGAGATGAACCTGGTACCTCAGTTGGAAATGCGGAAATCATTTGTCTTCTGCGTCACTCACACTGGGAGCTGTAGACTGGAGCTGTTCTTATTTGGCCATCTTGGCTCCACCCTATATAATTTTCTATCTTTTAACTAATCTCTCCCTATCCTCCCTTCTCTCCCACCCTTCCCAGTCTCTAATAACCACAATTTTTTTTTTTTTGCATTCATCCTATAAATGCTTGTTGAGTATTTATTGTGTTCCAGAAGCTAAGACTGGCCCTGCGATTCACTATGAGGAACTGGGCATGGCCCAGTTCCTAGGGAACCCAAATTCTGTATTAAACTCATGTTTTTTGAGTCTTTTTCTCTATCCTTGCCTTTCCCTAGGATTAAGCTAGTATCATTGGGAGCTAGAATCATTTGTTTTTCATTATGTTACAATATTTTCTGACATGGTATCTGTGACATAGCAGATATTTAATACATTTTTATTGAACTGAATTGAGAAAATAAAAATTACTAGACTCTCTCTGGACTTTTTTGTTCAAAGGTGCTGGAGACTGAAACGCAATGGGTTGACAGAATGTCAGGTATTGGAAAGTAGGAAAAACAAATTTGAAAGTAGAGTAACTAGTTTTCTTCAACATTACTAATTATTTTAATAGAATTCCTTAACAGGAGATTCTGCAATTAGTTCATAATTTGCCATGAAAATGTAAATGGATTTTTCTTCTATTAAGATTAAATATTAATCTAAACTTTGTTTTTTCAGTGCCTTTTTCCTGTTAAGTTATTTCTTCTTCAATATGACAATGCAAACAAATCAGATTATCAATTAACAAAACTTATCCTGTGTTTAGAGAAATCATCTTCAAGTGTAAACTAGCAGATGTGGGTTCTGGGCTTGAGCCTGCTCTGGGTGACCTCTGTCACCACACTGATTGCCAGGTTGGACTTAGTGCCTCTGAGTCACTAGAGAAGTATTTATTCTCTTCCTCACTAATTCTTGCATTTTTCCCTGAAGCTGAATTACCTGAAAAGAAACTTTTTTGAGACAGAGTTTTGCTCTTGTTGCCCAGGCTGGAGTGCAATGGTGTGATCTCAGCTCACTAGAACCTCTGCCTCCTGGGTTCAAGTGATTCTCCTGCCTCAGCCTCCCCAGTAGCTCGGATTACAGGCATGACAGGTTAATTTTGTAGTTTTAGTAGAGACGGGGTTTCTCCATTTTGGTCAGGCTGGTCTGGAACTTCTGACCTCAGGTGATCCGCCTGCTTTGGCCTCCCAAAGTGCTAGGATTACAGGTGTGAGCCACTGCGCCAGGCCAAAAGAAGCTATATTAATGAAAAAGATTTTTCTATGAATGAGAGATGAAATTATGACAGTGTTTTTTTCACAGCAATCTGTTTATTCTCTTTGTAAAGATGATCCTACCTACATTATTTTCTTTATACAAAAAATAAAATACAAAAATAGTTACTCAAATTTTGACCACGTTTGAAATAAAATTTGAACCAGGTTGCTTTAATTGCTCTGTTTGAGGGTTGGTGGACATGTATGAGCTTTGTATATTTCTCCCCTATGTTGTCAAATACAAACCAAACTATTCAGGACACATTGCACCTCCGACTTCCTTCAATGACTGCAATTGAGAAGAACAGATGAAAGCTGTCTATGAGGCGTGTATGCCTTTCTGTCTTTCCTGTGCTCTTTGTTTCCAGTGTTTCTCTTCAAACAGCTCACAGTCCACAGTCAGCACAGAGGTCACATGCACAGTGGGGGTTGACTTCAAGTTCCTTTTACCTTTTGCAACTATATTGCTGACTGTGCATTTTTAAAAAGGTCTTAAATTAGTAACTGACAAAGTTATATATAAAATAGTAAGACTTTGATGTTCTTGTTTTCTTCCCTCTAAAGTGTGCAGTGGCAGTGAAAGATTGGGTAGACTGAGTGACCTTCCCAAGGGTAACTTTTATTAGGAACCAAATGAGTCCTGCCTTCCACAGATGTTTTTTTCAAGGCTGTATTTGTGCAGGTAACTCCAGAGGCAAGCTTTCTGTAAATAAACTTTCCTTTGTGGCCACATATTCATAATTCTTGCCCAATGAAGCCAATGAAAGGTGATTTTAAAGATCACCAAATCTTTGCTATGAAATTATTTTCTTTAATTATATCAAATAAATATAAAATGCTCTGGTCCATAATTGATGACCAGAAGTATTTTATATTTACTGATAGTGGGAAAATGTCTATCTTATATGTTTATCCATGGGAAGTTAAAGCTTATTATTATGTTAAAAAATCAAAGTTACCCTAATCATAACCATAACATGAATTAGGCATTATGGAAATTTGATAATTAAAATTTATCAAAAGTTTATTATTTGTGGTATCTTTGAGGGATATTTCATGCCCCCAAATATGTCCTGCAGGCTGATTTCTGCCCTAGTCTTATATCCATAGGTCATTTAAAGAAAAAAGATCAGGTTCCCAATTCAGATTTCTAATCCCTCGTGTCTTTCAGACAGTGTCATCAGATCATTAGGACCTAAAAGAAGAGTATTTTAAAATTCCCATTTGAGTCCTCTACAACATTAAATCCCAGGTCATTTCAGTAATGCATACTTGGAAATTATTTAATAGTTATGCTAAATTATCCCATATGTATTGGGTACCTACAATGCACACTGCATGTCAATGTCAACCCAACCCACAATATACTCACTGGACAAATGTCAAGGGTAACCAAAACTTTCTAGATCTTGCTGAAATCAAAAGCTCATATTTCAGATGAAATTAACAATGACTAGGCAGACTCCTATGTATTCTTGAGACAGTAAGTAGCCATGATTAAATATACAACTTCCTTTTGCATTCACCCTGAGCATTCATCATAAAGTCGTGCATGTGTGTGATAGCAGCAGCTGCATGCAGTCAAAGTATACTTTGTATGCTCTTTGAGCCTTTCCTAATTCTCATATCCCTATCCCACAAGTGAATTGAATATATTGTAGTTAGCTTATACTTCAAACATGTTTTTTACACTTAGTGTAGTTTTCATATGATATAGTAAAAACCGTGGTGAACATTCTGAAACGTTATTGTAAATGTACATTATTAACATGAACCAATGTGTTTACTCTAATACTTCTTCTAACTTTATATCAAATTTTGAAAGCATATCATCTATGCAGATTTGATGCATTACTTCCTAATCTGACATTACATGATGTTATAGAATATAATCAACATTAAAATTAAAATTTAATTATTTTAAATTCATTTAATATATATGTATGTGTATATCTATATCTATAGACATGGCCATCTTAAGCAATATTTCCAAGAATTATCTAAATTTTCTTCAAGATTAAGTATCAACATTGAATAAACAAAATATCTAATTATTTACAATGGAGTCTTATTTTAAAGTACATTATTTGTTGAAGGGTTATTGATAAAGTGGGATGTGTTCATACAGGTGAAAGGACAAATGTAACATCTTTGGATATTTTCATTGTAAAGTGAAAGCCTGATTTCTAGGTTCTCACTTTATACAGGAGAACTGAGAAATTAATACCACATACATATTGCAATATGTACGTATGTATGTATGTATCTATATTATTTTATGATTTTACTCTGTGGAAACTAAAAGAAAATCTAAAATCGTAGAGTACAGGCCATCCCGTAATAAAAATTATTTTTAAAAAATTATCAAATGTTGTGAAATAGCAAATGATTTGTGATTTGTGAATTTCACAAATCAAATGTTGTGAAAATTATCAAATGTTGTGAAATTAATGTTGTGACAGTAATTCTGCATTAGTAATTCTGTCCAGCTATATATAAAGTAATACAGACATCTAGTTTATGTTCAAGTCCTCATGTTGGGAATCCATTTCCATAGTTAACCTAGTTTACCAACTGTATTTTATAATATTAATTTTTTTAGTTTCCTACAATCCCATTGAGACTCATTGAAATTAAACACATTTTGTCACCATATTTTTCTTCAGATTAGGTTCTGTTTTAATGTTCTCACTGAAAACTACAAACTGAACTTCGCTTGTGGTTTGTGGGAATAATGCCAAACAATTGGGCGCAAACAGTAGTAGAAGGAAAACACCTTATATTTAACAAATACTATTTTAGGATAGAGGATTAAGGAAAACTTTGAGCCCAGTTGAAATTTCAGGGCAGATTAAAATGGCAATAAGTGTATATAATAACCCAGCTGGAATCTATTCAGGATATCAGGGCCAAGTGCTCTTTTAATTATTTAGTTAATGGATCTGTCCATGCCAAAATAGCCACCCTACACTGAGGCTGGCAGCCTGTTTTTCAGAAGTATGCCCTCATTGATGCACTCTAAAACCACAAGAAGTTAATTGCTTATCTGCTTCTATTTTTGTGCCAGTTTCACTTATGAAGTTAGGTGTTGCGGGAAGTCAGGGACCCCAAACGGAGGGACCGGATGAAGCCATGGCAGAAGAATGTGGATTGTGAAGATTTTGTGGACATTTATAAGTTCCCCAAATTAATACTTTTATAATTTCTTATGCCTGTCTTTACTGCAATCTCTAAACATAAATTGTGAAGATTTCATGGACACTTATCACTTCCCCAATCAATACCCTTGTGATTTCCTAGGCCTGTCTTTACTTTAATCTCTTAATCCTGTGATTTTGTAAGCCGAGGAGGATGTATGTCACCTCAGGACCATGTGATAATTGCGTTAACTGCACAAATTTTAGAGCATGTGTGTTTAAACAATATGAAATCTGGGCACCTTGAAAAAAGAACAGGATAACAGCAATTATTCAGGGAATAAGGGAGATCACCTTAAACTCTGATTGCTGGTGAGCTGGGCGGAACAGAGCCATATTTCTCTTCTTTCAAAAGCAAATGGGAGAAATATCGCTGAATTCTTTTTCTCAGCAAGCAACATCCCTGGGAAAGAGAATACGTGCCTGGGGGTAGGTCTATAGACGGCCCCCTGGGCCTGGCCATCTTTTATGATCTGTAGACCGTAGGGGAGAAATAGACCCCAGTCTCCAATAGTGCTCCCAGGCTTATTAGGAAGAAGAAATTCCCGCCTAATAAATTTTGGTCAGATCGGTTGCTCTCAAAACCCTGTCTCCTGATAAGATGTTATCAATGACAATGGTGCCCGAAACTTCATTAGCAATTTTAATTTCGCCCCAGTCCTGTGGTCCTGTGATCTCGCCCTGCCTCCATTTGCCTTGTAATATTCTATTACCTTGTGAAGTACGTGATGTCTGTGACCCACACCCTATTCGTATACTCCCTCTCCTTTTGAAACTCCCTAATAAAAACTTACTGGTTTTATGGCTTGTGGGGCATCACGGAACCTACCGACATGTGATGTCCCCCCAGACATCCAGCTTTGAAATTTCTCTCTTTTGTATTCTGTCCCTTTATTTCTCAAACCAGCTGATGCTTAGGGAAAAGAGAAAAGAACATACGTGACTGTTGGGGCAGGTTCCCCTATAGTTAGGTCCATGTGTGGGTTATTTTTGGGATTTGAGGAATTCGTTTAACCATAGATAAACCAGTTTTGTTTCATTGAAATGGCTTGTTCATACAGATCCTGGAATATGGAATCTTCCATTTTAAAGGCATGTCTGGCTTTAAAATTTATATAATAGCTCCATCTTACCTAAAGGAGTCGTGAACAAATGATGCATGTTATCATTATTATTATTATTTACTAATCCATCCACTGACATGTCATGATAATGTTAACTCTTCATAACTTTTCTACCTGAGAAAGTGATTTAGGTCGGTTTATGAGTCAGTCACCCAGATGTTTCCAGATATGTTTACATCTAATTTCCAGTCTATTTTCTGAGTTGTTCACATTTTATTTTTATGCCTCAATATCCTTGAACTAACAAATTCTTCCACTTAGATATTTCTTCTTGTAAAATAGACTTACATGAATTATGAAATACTTTCACTTTCCTATAAGTCACTAATGCCCCAAAACATTAAAGAGACTCATATAAATTTTACTCAAGCCCTGCAGTACAAACAAATGTGTGTCAAGTATAGACTCCTTCAGGGAGCTACGGGAAATATAAGGTAGTTTGTTTCAATTTCTCCTTATTATTGCCCTGGCACTGATGTGACTGATGCAGACAAGTGTTCAATTTTTCACTTGCATTTCTCCTTCCCTTTAGCATTGCCTCCTCTCTTTTCTACAATCTGTATCTAACTTTCACTATAGACCCAGGACAATATTTCTACATTTATTAAAACAAGTTTGCCATTCTTAAAACATAAATACTAAGTTATACAACTGTAATTAGAAATCTTCCTGCTAACACAAGTAGGAAAGCTAAAATCTGATAGTACTACAGGTTGCTCTATTATGGTCTTAGTTATTTAATTCAATTATAAGTTAATTCAATTATAAGAGATTTCTTTTCAGGATTAAAATATCTACTTCATACATATTTTCTGTTAGTTGACTTCAATTATGATATAACTTATAAATATTTATACAGATTACAGAAAATAATTGAAATATGCTCGGCATTTTTGGGTTCAACATTTTTTGTTTTTTAAGACAGGGCCTTGCTCTGTTGCGTAGGCTAGGATGCAGTGGCCTGATTTCCGCTCACTGCAACCTCCACCTCCCAGGCTCAAGTGATCCTCCCACCTTAGCCTTCGAACCTGGGACCACAGATGTACACCACCATGCCTGGCTATTTTTTGTATTTTGTATTTTTATTTTTATTTTTTAGTAGAGATGGGGTTTCACCATGTTGCCCATGCTGGTCTTGAACTCCTGAGCTCAAGTGATCCACCCACCTCAGCTTCCCAAATTGGGGTTCAACATTTTAAGGGTCATTGAGAAGTTAAGTGTTTGAAAGTGGGGTGACTAAAGAAGTGAGTATCTAAACCCAAATTATATAAATAAAGGGGTTTTCAAGATCTGTTTTTCTCTGAGGTAAAAATGCTTAGTATTTTTACCTACTTTACCTCTCATAATGTTAAAAATGACCCTTTGAATGAGAAAATAAAATTTTAAAAATTTGAGGAAAATGTTACTCAGATGACATCACACACATTAATAAATGGCAGAACTAGAATTTAATACCAGGGATGTTGGGCTAACAGTCCTTTCCATTTTCAGGATGCCATTATAATTCCATAAAAGAAGATCCTAGCTATTTTGATTTGGTCTGGAAAGTGAACTAGAATCAGTGATTGTACAATATGAAGATAAATTTTGATGCCATATGCAAAACTATGAAATAAAGAGGTGTGGTGACAATAAAATAAGAGATAAAGTCAAGAATCTTGATTTAAAAAAAAAAAGAGACAAGAAAACAACTCTATAAGGCACTAAGTCAGCTGACATATATACTTCCCAAAGAAATTCCTGAAGCACTTTCCCAGAATACATTAATGGATAGGTAAGGTGTACTTAGAAATGAAACAAAGCAACACACACATTCAATCAGGTAGAATTATCATAAGAATTTAAATTCATTATGTGTCGTGAAAATTGATTATAGGAATTGAAGTTATTCTTGTCAAATGCAATTAGATTTGAGTTGAGGGACCAGGGAAAAAATCACTCAGGTACAAAGCACCTGCTCCAGGAACTGTTTCATAAACCCAGCTGCTGAAATCACCTGCTATAACAGTAAGTCCAGTTTTACCTAGTAGCTGCCAAAATGACATGTTCTGACCCTAAGACTAGTTTTACCTACCACCATCACCCACCAATCAGAGGTTGCCAGTTCCTGAAAAACTTCACTGAAGCCAATGAACTTTCTTACAAAATGACTCTTTGTAACATGTTTTTCCCAATAAAACCCCAACCACCAAATTCTTTATTCTTTGGGCACCCCAGTTTGTGCCTATCCCTCAAATTGCAATTCTATTTTTGTATATATTTTCAAATGAAAACGTTTGCTTTTGTCTCTGTAGTTTATTTGATTTTGACATATTTATTGTCATAAGTGGAGTCTGAATTGAACTTGCCTGGAGAGATTCTATGGCGCCCAGAACTATGGCGTGAGGTACCAATACATGGACCCCCTTGAGCCCCATTTCGGTGTGTGCTCTTTTTGCCTGGTGAGTCTCTACCTCGGATCCAAACACCATGTCCTGCTGTCTGAGTTGTCCAGTTTTATTTGAAATTAGATTTTCTGAGGGTTTTTTCCACTCCTGTTTATGAAGGACTTCCCTTCTTTTAAAGAAGTCTTTGTCCCTCTTCCTGGTGAATGCATACTTTATTCTTTTATTCATTTTGTGTTCTTGGTTTTTTTTTTGGCCTCTGTGTATTTTGTGTTAAATCAAATTGCCTAGATAAATTTATTCACAAAATGGGCCCTTGAGGTTCAAAGGCAAGTCAAGATACACACCTGTACCCCCCATCAGGGACTCCAGCTAGTTTTATGCTTAAGCATTATGGCACATCAGCACATGCTTTCTTATCTCAATGGACTGATTATACTAAAGACAACTTGGAATTGCAATGACATTCCTGATTTTTTTTTTTTTTTAACCTCCTAAACTTGTTTTTCTCAGAAATACATGAGAAGTTTAGGCTATAAAACCAAACATTCTGAATGAAATGTATACCTTAATTGGTATCTGGAGGTGTCCATATAATATATTCAAGAATCAAAATTTGCCTTGTCCCAAACTACTGTCTCTAAGTTAACTGGAATAAATGAAGGATGGAGAAAGAAAGGCTTTAGGAGCTCAAATTCTTTCTGTTTCTTAGGTGCCACCTACTGTCTCTCCTCTCTTCACCTTCTGAACTTCCCTTGTTCCCCAATATTTCTTCCCCTATTACTTCTCCCCTTTCTGCTTCCCAGCCTCAACCTATAAACCCCATCCCCATAAGGATTGACTTCTACTGATTCTGAGATTCTCCACATGTCCTATGTCTTTTGGAGTAAAACAGAACTCTGCGCTGTAGCCAAAGAATTTCCCAAGGTTATGGAGGACTCTCATTATGTTACCGATAAATTTAACATTACAGTTCAGGCTTACCAGCCCAAATTCTCTTGTCTTTATCAACTTACTTGCATGTTGTGGGAGAAGGCCAGGCCCAACACTGAATAGCAAAAGCCAATTGGACCCATCCCCAAATGGATTTAGCAATATCTGTGCCCATTTCCCAGAATCAGACCTACAATATTAGAAACTGGCTCAACAACTCTCAGTTTATAGAGGGCCATCCTCAATCCATTTTATAAAGCCTTAGATTGGAAGAAAATTTAAGCTTATACCCAAGAGCTAAATGAACCAGTTCATAACTATTATAAGAGACTACTGGGTATATTCAGAGAAAACTTTGGCCTACCTATGGATGTTGACTATACTAGACTTACCTTTTACTTTATGTTTGCCAAGGATCTCAACCAAGAACTTTCTCTGTGAGTTAAAAAAAAAAAAAAGCTCACATGGAGGGGGAGAACACACCACCTGCTGAATTTGTTAATTTGGCAAATCAATTGGCTTGCACCATAAAGAATACCAATAAAAAGAAGACTACTAAAATCCTAAACCTCCACTTGCAACATGAATGCTCCCAGAGAAAACAATTTGGTCTCTAAATGACACAACTTTAATCTGCAAAAGCCACCTCTTGGCATCTGTCATTATTGTAAATAGCCAAGGCCACTGGAAGAAGAACTGTTAACATAAGCAATCAGTTTTAAGTTTATAAACAGTCTTCTTCACTTAAGCCTTCTGCTTCTCCTTCCCTTTGGAGGGGCTTTGAGAACATACAGGAGCTTTCTCCAATTCTTCCATTTATTCACCTTGAGGAGACCACTCTAAATTGGCAATGAGGTCCTGCCTATTTATATAGATACAGGAGCAACCCTATTGGTGTTCAACTCCACTAATCTCAACCAGCTCCTGCCTTGGAGTAATAAAAATATTTAAATGGGGGAGTTTTAGATGAACCATTGATGGCTTTTCTGTCGCAGCCTATTACTTTTCACCTTAAGCCATTACAGGATACCTATCTCTTCTTACTGGTGGAATCTACTCCAGCTCATTTATTGGGACAAGACTTTTGGAAAAATATCATACTGGCATCTCTTTCTCCCAGAAAGAAAAAAATAATTGATATGAACAATCCACCGGACTCTACTTTTGATGCCTTGCTTTTATATTACATTGTCCCAACACCAAAGATATTCCTGCTGGCTCCCAGAATTTTTTATCGAAACAGGTACTTGTCTTTTCATGGGCCGCATCATCAACACAGAGCCATAGTGCACCCCGATTAAAATCCAGATTGATTGAACAAAGCCCCTGCTTAATATTAAACAAAATCCTTTGGGCCAATCTACCTTACAAGGGGTAGGACCCATCACTGAAGAATATAAAACTCAAGGCTTAAAAATTCCTTGCACCAGTCTCTGTAACACTCCCATTCTCCCAGTGAGAAAATCTAATGTTTACAGGTATAGATTTGTTCAGGGTTTCTGTTATTTATAATTTATTTGTTTGTTATTTGTAATTTATAATATTATTTATAAATGATAAATAATATTGTTATATCATGCCATACTATAGTCCCAAATCCACACAATTTGTTGACCTCAATACCAACTTATAGTAAATTGTCCACTGAAATTTACCTCTGTGGTGCTCTCCTTAGAATCCCTTTTGATCAAACCGGTCAATATCCATTTGCCTTCATTTGGGAAGGACAACAATATACTTGGACTGTTATGCCTCAATACTAAACTGAAAGTCTTTCCAATCTTTCTCAAATTCTGAAAGTTAATTTAGAATATGTAACTTTCCCGTAAGGCTCATCCTTACTACAGTATGCAGATGACTTCTTTGCTCTCCCATACAGGTATCCTGTGAGGAAGACAGTGTGCATTTATGAAAACGTCTAGCCATAAAAGATTATAGTTTTCTAAAGAAAAGTTACTATTAGTTAAAACCCAATTTAAACATCTGGGTTATCTGATTTTTCAAACAGGGCTACACTTAAATCCTGAACAGATCCAAGGTGTCCTGCAGTTCCATAAACCCAAAACTGAATGGAAACTTTGAGGGTTTCTTGGACTTGCTGATCCCTGCCATAATTGAATATCAAATTTTTTTTGATTACTAAAACCCTGCAAGTCCTACTCAAGGCTTCTGAGCCTGATCCCATTGTAGGGAAAGAATCTAAAGATATTGCATTTATTAGATTAAAGAGGAACTTTTAAATCCCTCTGCCCTGGGGCACTCTAATTATCAACTCCCTGTTTTTCTTTTTGTTTATGAAAAGAAAGAAAATGCCTTGAGTGTCCTAACTCAAAAACATGGAGATCAACACTGTCCCACTGGATATTACAGCCAACAAGTAGGCTCAGTAGCTCAAGAATTACCTCCTCATTTGAGAAGTATTGTAACTACTGCTCTACTAGTCACTTCACTGAAGAAATGGTCATGGAATATCCTCCAACCATTTTTTATTTTCCATGCTGTTAAATTCTTCTAAATTCACATCATACTTAACACCTATTTGCCAGTAATTTTACCTCTTATAAACTTTTTTTTTGGCTAGCTGCTCCTTACATAGCTCATTTTCAATAGAACAATGTTAATTCTTCTACTTTTTTTACCCCTTCCTTCTGATGTGGACCCATCCCTATTACTTTTTGCCTCTGACTATCTTTCAACTCAGCATAAAGATTTATAAGAGGCTTTGTTAGACAATGATGAACTATCATGATTTACAGATGGAGCATATTTAAAGGATGACATTGGTAAATACTGTGAAGAATATACAATTACTACTTAGTTTAAAGATACTGAGGTTGCACCCTTAGCTATTGTTACTTCTACCCACAAGGCTGAACTTTATGTCCTTACTCAGGCTTGCCTCCTTACTAAAGGGAAATCTGCTAATACAAATTCACAGACTGCAGTTATGCCTTCTTGGTTGCTCATGATTTCAGGATTTTATGGAAGCAAAGGTGCTTTCTTACTTTCATTGGAGGTCAAATAAAAAATACATCCTATGTATAAGACTTATTGGGTGCCACATGGGTAGTAGCTGTTTTGGCTATTGTCAAAATTCTTGGACATTTAAGATTGGACTCAGTGGGGGTTAGAAGATTCTATGGAGGCTAGAGGAAACTACTTTGCCTGTAATGCTGCTAGTTATGCTACTCTTAAAGGTTCAATTGATCAAATCTTTGTCATGGCCTCACAAAAAGAACATTAAGATGGTTCAAAGATGCACAAAATTGAGTACCAGAAACTAGAAAATAATTGGGAAAATCATGGCAACTAGTTTTGTGATTAAAAAAGAACTATGACTTGGACATGAAAATAAACCAATTTTCCCAAATTCATCAAGCTATCTACTGTTAACTATAATTCATAATTTGACTCATAGACAACTAACACATTTATTTCTTTTATGAAATGATATTGGTGGGGTGACATTAAAAAGTCTGCCAGAAGTGCTTATTTGGCTTGTACTAGTGGTACTAAGTTTAGTCCAAGAAATATTATACACACCATTTCTGGACATTTTAATTTGCCTAATGGGTCATTTGCGATTTGGCAAATGGACTTTTTCTAGCTACCTCTCTCCTTTGGATACATACATATTAGTGTAATCTCTATGTTTTTCAATTGGGTGGAAGCCTTTTCTTGTAGACCAGCCATTGCTTCAGCCATGGCCAAAATTCTTCTAGAGAAAATTATTCCCACGTAGGGGACTCCCCTTTTCTTTATAGTAACTAGGGAATCCACTTTATTGGTCATGTAATATTGTAGATTACATAGTTTGACTCTGTGTCTCCACTCAGATCTCATCTCAAATTGTAATCTGAGGGAGGGACGTGGTGGGAGGTGTTTGGATCACGTGGATGGTTTCTCCCGTGCTGCCCTGTGACAGTGAGTGAGTTCTCATGAGATCTGATGGTTTTAAAGTGTGGTACTTACCCCCTTGTTCTTTCTCTCTCCTTCCACCTTGTGAAGAAGGCTAATTTTGTTTGTTTGTTTGTTTTGTTTTTTTTTTTTGAGACAGAGTCTTGATCTGTTGCCCAGGCTGGAGTGCAGTGGTACAATCTAGGCTCACTGCAAGCTCTGCCTCCCAGGTTCACGCCATTCTCCTGCCTCAGCCTCCCAAATAGCTGGGACTACAGGCACCCACCATATCCAGCTAATTTTTTGTGCTTTTAGTAGAGATGGGGTTTCACCATGTTAGCCAGGATGGTCTTGATCTTCTGACCTCGTGATCCACCCACCTCAGCCTCTCAAAGTGCTGGGATTACAGGCATGAGCCACCATGCCTGGCCTGTATTTGTGTGTGTGTGTGTGTGTGTGTGTGTGCGTGCCTGCTTTAGATGTCTGCTTCCCCTTCATCTTCCACCATGATTGTAAGTTTCCTGAGATCTCCCCAGCAATGCAGAACTGTGAGTAAATTAAACCTCTTTTCTTTATAAATTACCCAGTCTCAGGCAGTTCTTCATAGCAGTGTGAAAATGGACTAATACAGTAGGTATGTTCAATTTGACCAATTTTATAGCATTTCCAGTGTGCCTACTATCCCCAATCTTCTGATTTTATAAAATAAATAAGTGGAACTATAAAAACCCAGTTGGTGGACAGGCATGGTGGCTCATGCCTGTAATCCCAACACTTTGGGAGGTTGAGGCAGGCAGATCGCCTGAGGTCAGGAATTTGAGACCAGCCTGGCCAACATGGTGAAACCCCATCTCTACTTAAAAAAAAATTCAAAAATTAGCCAGGTATGGTGGTGGGCACCTGTAATCCCAACTACTCAGGAGGCTGAGTCAGGGAGAATTGCTTGAACCTGGGAGGCAGAGGTTGCAGTGAGCCTAGATCGTGACATTGCACTCCAGCCTGGGTGACAGAGTGAGACTCCAAAAGAAAAAAAATACCCAGCTGGCAAAATATATGAAAACCTTAACCTTTCCTGATCTAAGGTTCTTCTTTTGATATTAAATTGGAGAGTCATTCCCTTTAATGCTCGCAAACATTCACATTTTGAAATAATCACAGGAACTTGTCTCTCTCTACTTTTGACCATCAGTTAATAAAAGGAGATATGCTTCAATATTGCAAAAGCATTATTAAACAATGGATAAAAATGTACTTTGGTAGAACAATCTTTTCTTGGTGCACTCAGGAGATAAAGACCTAAAGCACCACGATGTGCAACCTGGTGACTTTGTCTACTGGAAAGATATCTACGTAAAGATTCTCTCCAGCCTTATTAGAAGAGTCCATATCAAGCCCTTTTCACCAGTCCCTTTGCCGCGAAGCTCAAAGGCACTGACTTGTGGATCTACATATCTTATTTTTAAAAGTCCCCGACTCCTGACTGGACCAATACTCCAACAAGGGTTTTAAAACTAAAGTTCTTCCAGAATGGAAGCAGATGACATCTGAGGCAGACTTCCACCCCAACATGTCCAGACCAGGATGTATACTCTTTTTAATAAAAAAAATTGGTCTCTTCTTATATGCCTTTATTTTCCTGGAAAGACAATGGTATAATTCACATTTTCCAATCTATTGCCAAAGGGAGGCACATAACTGGCTATTGGATTTGTCACCACAACTTCCCATCTGTTCATTATGCAAGTTAATCTTTATTTTACCCCATAACATATTTTACTAATGTTTCCAATGAACTGTTCAAATTGTGTATCTGGTTCTTTTTATAAGATCAAGTTTTGAGATTTACATATGCAGATTTCCCGCTTTACCCTAACAGTATCTAAGGTCTACACAAAAGACTTTAAAATTAGACTAATATTATATAAAGAAAAATATGGTAAGAGTACTCAAGATAAAAGAAATTCAACAGATTGAAAAACTATTCCTTCCACTGGTCTTCTAATTGTTGATGGCCTCCAGCAATGCAATAGTTCAGTAATATAATCTTGGCTAAATGGTGCTGACACCTCCTTATAAGTAATTGTTAATACACAAGGTAGTCCCTATGGAATTACCTGTTGTGTTCCATTGGAATACATTTTCATCTGTGGGGGATTCAAAAGTCAACTACCTGCTTGGGCAACATTACATCTTAAGCAATGGAAAATTAAAAGACCAATGTGTTTTGAAATACTTCTGTATTCAATTTAAATCAGCAAAATTTGAACATTGGTTCCTACCTCTTAGTTTACATCGTGATATTTAAAACAGACACTTTTTCAGGAGGCAAAAATCTAGCAGATGGGCCTCAGTTGTTAAATCTTTTTTCCCTAGCATCAGAATTAGCCACTTAGGAACAATCATCAGAAATTTAACCTTAACAGTTTGGTCCATAGTCAAGTCCACAGCTAAAGCTATTGCAGCTGAAAAATACTTCCTTAGATTATCTTGCTAAAGTGGCATTTGATAGCAGGATTGCTCTGGATTACTTATTAGCTGAACAAGGTAGTATTTGTGCAGTTGCTAACACTGTTTGCTGCACATGGATAAATTCCTCTGGAGAAGTAAAGCGGCAATTACACAAGATAAGAAAGCAAGCCACTTGGCTCCAAAAAGTTTCAGCAGATACATCTGGATTTTTTGATCTGTTCAGTTGATTACCTTCAAAATTGGGTTCATGGTTGAGAACAATTATTTAAGTGGAATTTATGATATTATTCTTGATCATTCTTTGCATTGAGATCTTTAAGCTCCATTTTTCTTGCCTGTCTAATCTTTGTAAAACCATTCCTCACAACAGAATAATGTTAGCAGAGTACTTCAAGATGATTGCTAATGTATATGGGACTGGTAAGCTGGAACTCTACGCTGGACTCCAGGCAAACCTGCCCTGGGAGGTTTTTTTTCTGGCCACAAATGTGGCCTGGGTTTCTAACATTGATTCCCATACTTTGCTCTCAATTTAGGACCAGACGCAGTTAGGATATCCCAGCATTAACAGACAATTAAACCTAACTTCGGGATGGTTTATCAGTGATATTTTCATAGAAAGATCTTGAACAAAAGGGGAAAATGTGAAAATTGACTTTACAAATTGGAGTTATTTTTTTCAAACCCAACTAAATTATAGTCGAGGGACCAGGGAGAAGAAGTACTCAGGTCACAAAACACCTGCCCCAGAGATTATCTCACAAGCTTATCTGCCAAAACGACCTGCTGTAACCTTAAGACCAGTTTTACATAGCAGCTGCCAAAGCAACCTTCTGTGATTCTAAAACTAGTTTACCTACCACTGCTACTCACCAATCAGAGTTTGCCAACACCCCAAAAAACTTTACTAGTGCTAATGAGCTTTCAAAACAATTTGCATAACATTTCTCTTCTCCAGTAAAGCCCCAAATTTTCCTTTTTTCTTTGGAACACCAAAGACTACCCTAGTCAGTGTTTATAATCTAAATTGCAATCCTGTTTTTATATATGTTTTCAAATAAAACCTCTTGCTTAGAGATTCATCTCTAAATTTTACTTGGTTTGTACAATGTCAAACTAATTTTAAGAAAACTGATGGTTGTGTAGGTGTTTTGGACACTCTACAGAATGCTGTGTCTCTTGCCCTTGCTGGTAAATTAGTGCTAGTCTTCTCTGCAGACCTGTGATGTTAGCATAAATTTATCTCTTGGCGATAATATGGTCTTCTGAATGTAAGAAAATGAATACTGCCATATTGCCTAATACCAAATTTTTTGCTGCACAAAAGTTTTCAGCTTTCTTAACTTTATCAAACACTATGAGAATGAACTGCCAAAGGAAAAATAGTAAACTGTAGGTTTTGCTTTCACACTTTTAAGAGTTCCACAATTCATCACATTTTCCAAATCTTCAAGGAAACTATATTTTCTAGGAAGATTCTGCATGTTTAACATGTGAATTTGATATACTTACCAACGTGCTAGATGCACAGAGCTAAACCTTTTATTACGAAAACAGCTACAGAACTTAGTAAGTAGGCATAGGTTTATTGGTCCTTATAGCTAGCTATAGTGCTGTTTTCAGCTCTCTTTATTCCTTTGAGTCTTTAATATAAATAATTAGACCCATGGCAGAAAACCAAAATTTTTTATGGCACATCTTCAGAGAGTCAAGGTATGAATTTTGGAATAAGAAGAATTAGAAGATATGTTGGGGGGACTATTATTGCTTATTAATTGACCATGGGTATGTCATTCTTTTGAATTATCATACTCAGGGAAAAAGAAAGGTAGAATACTTGGAAGTAAAGATGATAAGATTTCTAAATTCCTCATATTTCTTTGACCCAAACCGTAAGATTAGTATGCATACTTAATGAAAATAAATGTTTTGTTTTTTACTCAGCTTCAATTTTTCTGTTTACATTATTCAGTTTTTGAGAATAGGGATGATTCTTTATTCGTTGTTTTATTTCTAGCCTGTAGAATGTACTAACAAACATTTCTTAAAATAATTTTTTAAATTTTAGCTATACAATGTGTCATTGCTTTTATAATTTTCAAGTCAGAATCCCCTTATTTGTTAAGTTATTGGTTGCAATCAGCAGTAATTGGAGGAAACTTTAAGTGGGTTAATAAAATTTCTTACTAATTTGCCAATTTGCATTCTCTAATGTTTAAAATCTGAATTTATGCATTTTTTTAAAGTTTTTGATTCCAAATATGAAAGTTAAGCTCTGCAAAAGCCAATTTTAGAATTTTAAAAATTTGGATACGAGTGTAATATGCTAGTTACTGACCTATCAAAAATTAGATGTACAAACACAAGCTGACACAGAAAAACACAGGACTTAGGTATTCACAGAGATATAAAACTGAAAATATTTCAAATATATTTAAAATTTTTTAACCCTAAATTTCTACCCTCAATATAATAACTTTATATTACCACAAATAATCCCAACCTACAACCTTAAATGATTTTAAAGTGGTGTTGCGGGGCAGTGTTCAAGAATTGTGAATTACCTGAAATTTATTGACATTATAATAGGTTAGCCTGCTACTGTTTCATGGAGGTCCCAGAAAACAAGAGACTACTGGATCAGAGAAAAAGAACACTTTTACTCATGGCAAAGCAGGAAGCAGGAACTGTATGTTTACATCAGTTCTCTTTGCCAGGCCCCCAAGTCCCATGGGGCAATGTAGAGGAGGACCCAGTTGTGCATACATAGTAGGGCTGTGTCACAGCTGAAGAACTCTAAGCCAAGGCAGCCCTAAGCTCTTAGACGTGGCTGCTAGCAAACTTTTCCAACCTTTGCACTGCAGTAAGACATTAACTTTATTTAAAAATCTGCACTCTGCCCAAGACACGGGCACTGCATCTTCTGAGTGTCTTTGTTGTACAAACATTCTTTAAAAGGTAGTCTGGAACAGAACACATGCAGGATGTTAGCACCCCATGGAGATTTAGCTTCCAATGAGGAGTTAGAAATATACATCTAGGATTTTATTATTATTTTTTTAACCAAAAACATATCCTATGTGTTGGATCAAACAAGAAAGCTAGACCTTTAAATTGACTCCTATATCATTTTCTCCTTATTAATCTATTCATCAGTTCTGTTCATTCTATCAAATATCTTTCAGTCTCATTCACTTTTCTTTATATTCATTGTTTTTGCCTTAGTCTAGTTCATCATGATCAGTAACTTTACTTTTTACAAGAGCCTCTTCACAGGTTTGCCAGTTTAGCACTAATGCTGCCAGGACAATCGTTCGGAAATGCAAATCTGATATGGTCCCTAGCAGAAATTAGTTGTCTTTGCCTTCTGGAAACAATCAACATTTCTTTAAATGTCTTACAATGTACTGAGCTTATTTTTCTTTTCAGTGTCTTCCCCTAACACCCACCTCTTATACTTTTACATCGCAGCCACATTAAAGTTCCAGAATTGTGGATATTCCATTCCTTTCTTCTTGACATATACTACCCTAGACCCTCATTTTATTTCCAAGGCTTAACTAATGCCTACTGATTTTTAAGGATCCAACTTAGATGTCATTTTCTTCAAAAAACCTGTTTGACTCATCCCAGTCCAGGTTATGCAACTTCATACTCCCTCTTTTACATATCTTGCTATACCTTAATAAAATTGCTGGTTAACCTGTTTGTATGTCCCACCAGGCAATAATTTCTATGACAATAAGTACCCAGAACCCACAAAGACTGTCATATGGTCATCACTTATAAGTACTAATTGAATATATAAATGAATTAATGAATATGTAATGAGATGCTTGCTTTGTTGGAAGATATTAGAAATAGAAATGCACTCCCCAAATGATGGGAATCAATTGGAATCAACTCTGTTGTTGGATATTAATTTTTTTCTTTTGTGGTTTTCTACATGACATTGCTTTGACCTTACTGGTATATACGAGTATGTCACTTTACAAAGAGGATTTTAAATGTCAGCCAACTCTGACTTCTTAGAATTATGTTATCTGAAAAAAAAACGGTAGGAAAATATGACAGATGGATATGTATTGGGGATTAAAGTACACTGGGGACTGAAATGAACCTACCAATCTCATTAGCTGTCTTCTGAGCTGCTGAATTCTACCTAGGTCCCCTAGGTGAAAGGCTAATAATTAATTCAATTTGCTATCTATGCTGGGGAAAGCTCCAAAGGTTAAGATTATGAAGGACTGATGAGGGCAATCTTTCATACTGTTTAAATTGCTGTTTAAATTTGAATTAGATTCTAATGGTGACAGTTTGAAACTGACACAGTTTAATTCATTTATCACATTTGAAAACCTGCCTACCTGAACTAGCTTTAAAGTATGTCTTAAATAAGCAGTCAGCCAGTGCACTTACATGTCCATTTTTACTATTTACTTGAAATTGGAATATGAACAGCAGTTGCTACTCATGTCAACTTTTGTGTTCACTTTCTACTGTTTTACTTTCTCTACTATGGGTTCCCTCACCTGCCATGATACACAGTCTTTTATAAATAGTGTAATTCATACTCCCCAGGACACAGCATTTGGGGGTGAAGGGGAATTAGGTAATAATAATAACAATAACATTTATATAGTGTTAGGATTTGCCAGGTTTTTTATGTACATCTTGATAGATGATAGATACATAGATACATAGATACATAGATACATAGATACACAGGAGTCAACTGTATATGTTTATTTAATCCTTCCAACAATTCTGCCAGGTAGCTATTGTTATCTCACATTTTAAAGATGAGTCAACTGAAGCTCAAGAACAATATTTTCCAAAGTTATATAGTTAATGAATGATAAAACTGCCTTTCTAAATTAGTAACAGAAATATTTGCCTAAATTCACCCGTATTGGCTCCACTGAAACTCTAGCACCTCGCAAATTCCTCCAACTCATTCTGTAAATTCTGAATGAATTTGGTGTTTTGCCCACAGGCTTGTGCTTGGTTACTGTTTGGCAGCTGCCATTTCTCTTCTTACCTACTCTGCTCTCTGGTGTTGCCCGTTGCTCAGCCACTGCTCTTCCCTGAAAGCAGGAGGTATGCAGGTGCCTGCCCGCTTCATCATATCAGCTTCCACCAGTGCCTGCCAAACACTGCCCTGAGCCTGCCATAGGCATCAGCACTATGCCAAGGGCTGCATGCGACGAGATTGTCTGATTGTCTGCTGTAGCCAGAAGGTACTCATATTGATCGCGCTGTCGCTTTTCACCTCAGTTCTTTAGGTTTTCACTCAAGATTATTTTATAGGTCATGATATTTTGGTTTAGCAAGAGTATCAAAAAGTAGGAATTAAGTATGTAAAAGATAAAATGCTCTATTTAGTATTAGCACCCCATTTATTTTACTAATGCTCAACTCTCTTCTTGGGATTAGTTTAATTTCATAAATGTTGTCCGCTCATAAACTTAAGACCCCAAAGGGTAGTTCCTTAACCAATGTTACAAATGTGCAGAATTGGAACATACTTAGGTTTAAGTGCAGCCACTCGCAACAGAAGTTGCTTATTATTTTCATGATTAATGCTATTATCTTTCAAGCATTCTGAAAAGAAAAGAAACACCAGAAGGTTAGACAACCTCATTTAATTGAGAATGGTAAATTCCTGGAGGCCAGATCACCAGGCAGAATTTCTGCTTTAGGAGGAGTAGAGCTCTTGCACCTGTGACCAGGAGCAGTCTTTCTCTACTGCAGAAGTTAAGAGCACTGTTTCTTTACTGTAGCCAATGCTGCTTCTTTTCTGGCAAAATAAGAATGGAGAAGAAGAATCAATTTTTGTTTTCCTCTTTGGGCCACAGACTAAACCAATGTAAATTCTCTGTGCTTCAGGTGGGCCTATATACTTACGAAAGGCAGGTGCTAGCTAGGAGACGTATTTGTATTAGCAATACAAATACGTAATAAAAATAATATATATATGGGGCTTTAGGGCAAGATTGGTGGGGGGATTGAAGAACTAATAGACATATCTGATTACAATTATTGAACAATTTATGAATTCAACATGGTTTTAAGGGATGAAGGAATTGGAACGTAGAAAAGTGAATACCATTCTGTGTCTGCAATACAGTAAAACTACGGAGTGTACAAAAGGATAATATCTAATATAGATATCAAAAAGACAGTGAAAATAACAGAACCTAAGAGACTGCTTTGAATAAGTGGGGGATGGGAGGAAAAAAGTAGAAGGAGAACAACTTTTCCCACTGCTACAAAGTAGCTTCCATTAGTACTGATGACAACTTTGGGTATAATCCTTTTTTTGAATTTTTTTTTTTCCTGTTTGAATTATAAAGCCTGTTGAAAACTAACCTTGGCAACAAAGAGGAAGAACATTTTCAATACTCTTTTATTTGATGTAAATTGATTATGGAATTTATAATCTGTAAAAGATTAATTTATATTTTATTAATAACATGCAGCTGGTCCTTGAATATCGTCATTTTCTTCGTTATCATTTCATTATAACATTGATGAGAAAAAACAATTGATTCCTAGCAGGGCATTGTCTATGTGAAGTTTGCTTGTTCCATTCCTGTCTGCCTAGGTTTTCTCTGGGAACTCCTGTTTCCTTCCACATTCCAAAGATGTGCATGTTAGGTGAACTGGTGCGTCCAAGTGTGGGTATGTGTGTGAGTGTGCTCTGCAATGGGATGGCTTCCCATCTAGAGCTGGTTCCTAGCTTTTACCCTCAGTTGCAGTGATGGCCTCTGGTTACCCATGGCCCTGAACTGGAAAAATTAGGTAATTATCTTACTCTGTAAAATTAACCTTTCTTAAATGTAGGTATATCTCACATTTATTTCAACGTTCAATATTAGGAGTGTTCTAATCTTTATTGATGTTTGGTGATGTTTTTGTGAGAGAAATATGCTGTGGGAACTAAACTCTTGTTTATATCAATTAGTCTATACCAGTAAACTAGTAAAAGGAAACTAGTAAGTTACCAGTAAGCTAGTACTAGTAAACTAGTACTAGTAAGCTAGTACTAGTAAACTAGTACTAGTAAGCTAGTACTAGTAAACTAGTACTAGTAAGCTAGTAAAAGTGGTTTCCTTACATTTTGTTTCATTTAAAGTCACAGTTTACAAGAACCTATTGACAATGTTAAGTGAGGAGTTACTGTAAGATTTGATTTAAAAAATAGCTTTTTTTCTAGACTGGGACATTTATTCATCACTTATTGAACAAATTTTTACTGAGCAGTTACCTTGTGCCAAGCATGGTTTTAGACTGAGATACAGTGGTGATTGGAACAAATACATTCTCAGCTTTCTAGGGCTTACAAAAGGTTATAAATATATAGAACATATTTACACAAAATAAATAAATATAGTAATAACTGGTATAGTAAGGGCTATGAATAGTAACTAGGATAAAGAGGAGAGTGGTGTGTGTGTGTGTGTGTATTTTATATAAAATCATCAGGGAAGGCAACATTTGTGCAGAGTCTTGAAGGAGGTGAGAGATTTAATATGTGGCTCTCTCTGAAGAGTATTCTAGGCATAGGAAAGAAGTGCAAACATTTCTGGATGAGAGCATGCTTGCTACGCTTGAGGACAGCAAGGAGGCCGGTGTGCAAGAACATCGTGAATAAGGAGGACATGAACAGTAAAGTGATGAGCTCAAACTGGTGGCAGGTGATCCTTTGTGAAAGTTTCGATTTTATTTTTTTATTTCGTAGTCAATTTGCAAATGAAGATCCCCACTAGGGTACCATTCAGACGAAACTACAGAATATGAACAGAAGCCTTGAAGCTTCCTTCATGTCCTCTTCTAAATATCTTCTAAATAACATCTCCCACTCCAAACTCACCATTATTCTGACTTCTATCACCTTGATTAGCATTCCCTGTTGTCTAACTTTATATAAATGAAATCATACTGTATTCCTTTGAGATTAGCTTCTTTTATTAAAAATAACATTTCTCTGATTCATCCATGTTGTTGTGTGTAGCCCCAATTCATTCTTTTTCATTGCTATATACAGTGTTTCCTTCTACACATATAATTTATTTATCCATTCTTCTGTTGATGGACATTTGGATTATTTACAGTTTCAGCATATTGCAAATATTCAGGTGTTGTAAGTATTTTTGTAAATATCTTTTTGCACACATGCACTTATTTCTCCTGGGTAGATACCTACGAATGCAATTGCTAGATTTAATGCACATCTTTTTAACTTTAGTGAAAAATAAACACTTTTCCAAGTGGTTAAACTGATTTATGTTCACATACATAGTGTTGGAGAATTGCAGGTGGTCCACATCCTTGTCATTACTATAATTGTCAGTTTTTTGTTTTAAAGTGTGTATTCACTGGTATTTGATCGTGGCTTGAAATTTTATGTCTTCTGTGACTCATTGCGTGAGCCAAGCAGAAAATGCTTGAAGGGAAATACCAGAAAAAATTAGTAAGGGCTCTCTTTAGCATACTTTCCTTTTTGTTCAAATATTATCTTTTGTCTTCTGACTGGCTTGGTTGCTCTTCTGTGCTTGTAAAATATTGTTCTGTATTTTCTCAATTTTTTCTAATTGTTTTTTGTTGGAATGGTTAGGGTACTACAGTCTCCTTCCTTATGACTTATAGTAGAAGTTGGAGGGTTTTGAACAGAGGCCTTACAGTAGTTTTACTACATATTTAAAACTATAACTGGATGTTAAAACAAGATTTCTTGATTTTAAGTGAAGTGGTGATATAATTTACATCAGACTAGCAAAGTATTAATATATGGGAAATGGACACTTCGTGCAAGTTTTGTGGAATTTCCATAAGGAAGAAGAAAAGCCTATTTTATAATTTGTAAACCTCTGGTTATAAAAAGGAAAGAATAAAGACCACAAAAGAGGATATTGGTGAAGTGACTTATTTGGAGGCAGATCCATTTTTATGTGGAATCTCCTCCTTCTTGGTGGATGTCTAATGGAGTGCTACCCTATATCCAGAAGGCTAGCGAGTAGGGCTTCAGAAAGGGACCCTTTGGAGATCTTTCAAGTATTTTCCATGCATCTGAGAGACAGAGAAATAATGGAATGATGCCTGAGAAAGCTAACATGGAATGTAAATCGGGGAGTGACCCTGCAAATCTAGAGGATCAGAGACGGTATGTTTTAAAGTGGACCCATGAGAGTGATTGAGTTGCCCTGTAGCCCCAGAATTTATTAGGGTAAGCTTATAAGGGTAACACTTATCCAGAGTGGCTCAGGTAAGAGTTTATCAGGTAAGTTTTTCAGGTTGATGAGTGCTTTACTAGGACCAGATAGGGACCCTGTGGGAATGAAAGACAATATGTAGTAATCCTGAATCTTATCCAATAGTATTGAGTGTAGATACAAGGGACAAACCAGAAGAATGAGGTTGGAGCCCTATTATTGGATACCAGTGGCTAAGTGTCATGGAAAACTACCAGGAATAGTGGTAAAACCCGTGGAGGACTGCAGAAAGGAGCCTGATGCAGGACCCCTTTTTAGTGTTTCTGACAGAATCAGTTTTGATCATCTTCCAAGACAAGCAGGCAGGAAGCCCAGAAGCCAAGTAAGAAGTTCCCTCTCCTCTGCCTCTTCTTTCCCCTACCTTATTATTAAAGTAAAAAAAACAGCTGTCAGAGGGCCAAGAAGTCAGGGAAGAAAGGGAAGAACGACCAGCACATTCCAAAAGCCAGTGTACAGTCTGGAAATTTCAAGCTGGCACAAGGAAAAAAAATCATTATAAAGTCAAATTTATAGTTTTTTTTTTTTTTTTTACTATATGGGACTGGATATTATTAAATGGGGAAAAACGATATTCAAGACTGCATTTATGATAAAAAATGGTCTGGAACTATCATTAATATCACAATAGTCATTGTTTTGCCAGAGTTTTTGTCCAGAGGCAGGGGAAATTTCCTCACATGGAATTTAAGTTTAAAAGTATGATGTGTCACAGAAAATTGTATGTATGTAGTTGTCCTTTCTCACACTGCTAATAAAGACATACCCGATATTGGGTAATTTATAAAGGAAAGAGGTTTAATAGACTCACAGTTCTGCTTGGCTGGGGAAGCCTCAGGAAACTTACACTCATGGCAAAAGATAGCTCTTCACAGGATGGCAGGAGAGAGAATGACTGCCCAGCATAGGGGGAAGCCCCTTATGAAACCATCAGATCTTGTGAGAACTAACTCTCTATCCCGAGAACAGGATGGGGAAAACCAACCCCATGATTCACTTATCTCTACCTGTTCCCTCCCGTGACATGTGGGGATTATGGGAACTACAATTCAAGATGAGATTTGGTTGAGGACACAAACAAACCATATCAATGTATACGTGTGTGTGTGTGTTTAATAGCTATCCACATGCCATGCCTGTTCAACAAACTGGTTATAAATTAATCACTCTGACATTCCTGTGCTTCAATTTGAATATTTTCTAGTCACTTGTCTTCTACATTGGTAATCCTCTTTTAAGCATGTTCTTAGCCGCTATTCAACCCTTAAATTCAATTACTATATTGTTTAGTTTTACGGCTTTTATTTGTATAAACAAAAGATTCTAGTGTCCTGGTAAAATTCATCATGTCATTATATTTTTCTCATGTATTAATCATAATTATTTTAAAGTCTATGGCTGAAAGCTCCAACCTATGAACCACTTGAAGACCCATTTATAAGCCTTTAATTTTAATTTTGTTCTCATTTATTTTTTAAGTGGAACTTTTATTTCAGAATAGTTTTAGATTTATAGAAAAGTTACAAAGATGTTACCGAGAGTCATCATATACCTTTACACCCAGTTTTTTCTATTATTAGCATCTTACATTACCATGGCACATTTATCACAAAAATTGATCGATATCAATGCACTATTATTAACTAAAGTACATATTTTGTTCAGATAGCCTTAGTTTCTACCTAATGTCATTTTTGTGATCCAGGTTACCATCCAGAATATCACTTTACATTTAGTTCTTATGTCTTTTTAGGTGCCTTTTGACTGTAACATTTTCTCGCATTTTTCTTGTTTTTAATAATTTTGATAATTTGACATTTGAGGAATGCTGATCAGGTATATTCCAGGATTTCATGATATTAGACTTTATGTGTTGTTTTTATTATTATTAGTCTGGGTTACAGTTTTTTGGAGAAAGAACACATCAGTAAAGTGCCATCTCATCACATCATATCAAGGGTATATGCTTGACTTATAACTATCATCTGCATAGATTACTAGGAATTCTTCTACATAGGAGATTTGCCTATCACTTTCAATTTATTAACTCAATCATTCATTTTACTGCTTACCTATTTTCTTGCTCAAATTGTTTCAGATTTGGCCATTGGAGCTCTTTCAGTTGTCTCCTGTGTTCCTTTGTGATGTCCCATACCCTCCCGCATTCCCTCTCCCGCCCCCGTCCTTTTTATTTTTAGCACTTCCTTAGTTTCTGATGCTGTAATATGTCCCAGGCTCTCTATCTCAGTCTTAGATTCAGCCATGTCTCTAAGGACTCCTGATTCGTTTCACTGGTTTTCAAAAGCAAAATCTGGGTGCTGGGTGTGTTCATCACTAGTGAGTGGTGATATTTTTCGGCTTGCTTAGCAGATAGAGCAAGCAAATATGTTTATATAGTAATCCATATCCTATTACTTGTAATATTTAGTTTTGATCATTTTTGAAACATTGAATATTAAAAACAAAGTATCTGAATGATTTTTTTTAACAGAGAGGATGTTTTAAACATTGATTTATTTGAATTTTCTTAGCTGGTGGCAGGTATATGGATTAGGAAAATATCATCTTGATGCAGTTAAAGATTGGACAGATTGAATAGTGGATTTAACTCTTCCCGAGGCTTGGTCTAATTTTTTTTCTTAGAAATAGTCTCATTTGAGAATCTAAGGTGTTTGTGGGCCCTCTTCATTGGTGGAATCTGAACCTTGTTCTGCTGGCACTGGAAGACAGCCAAAGTTTACTCAGCTTCCCGGCTTCTTAGCTGCTGTTTTCTGTTTCATCTGTAGGGCTAGGGAATTGGGCAGTTTCTCAAATGGGGAAACCAGCTCAGGGTACATTCACTTCTTTGGATTCCTGCCACTCCTAGATCTTGTTCCCTCATGTCATGGCAGTTCTGTAGCCCTAAAATCTAATTATTGTTTTTCTAGGCCTGTGAAACTTTCAAAATCTCTGCCTGGGGACTTTCACTTCCTTATTTCATGCTGCTTATAACTGGGGGCAAATAGCTTGACAAAAACGTGGGGTGGGATGTCAGGATCACTTCATTGACTTTTCTTGGTATCCATGATCTTGATTGCCCAAGTCCTATCTGAGGTAACTCTCTGACACCTTCAAACACTTATATATTTTTGAATATATTTTTTATCCACTTTTTTAGTTGTTCTTGGAGGGAGGTTTGGTCTGCCACAAGTTATTCTATGGCAAAGTAAAAATAATCTATAAGAAAATGCATTAATCTCAAATCTCATGATTAACAGGTGAACATTAATTTTAGTTATGGAATCTAAATATAGTCTTACTAATTCAATGTTTTTTTTAATGGATACTCACAATGATATCCTGATGATTAAGCTGAATATTTTTAAGGTATTTATTTTTGGCTGAGAACTAAGAAGAGTTTATAAGAACTTTTTAGCTGAGTAAATAACCATGTTATGTATTTTTAGTAATGTTTAATTGAATATTGAACACCGTTTTGAAAAAATGCATGGCTTCATATTCCCCTAATAGTAAACTAATATTTTTACTGATAAAAATATTAAATAAAGCATCTGATATGTCACATTATTATCTCTGGGTTGTTGAATCAAGTAAAGATTAGCCCTACCTTGTATATCGATTCAAGGAAATAAATTCTATATGCTATTTTATTTAAAAAGGTTAAATGAAATGTCAGTCAGTTATTAGAAAATTTCAGTACTTTGTTGATTGTGAATGCTTCAATATAGTAAATAACACTGAACTTTAAGAATGGCAGCATTTGTGGAATAAAAGTTAAAATTTCGTAAGGGCTGTGAAAAGTTAAGTGATAATATGATGTTCATGAACATAAGTGATGGTAGCAGTGAGATAACTGTTTTTAGTTGATTTCTTTTTTCTATTACTTTTTAAAAAGAACTCATAATTGGAATATTTTATATATTATTATACTTACATTTGTTTTATGATTATACATACTTTTATATAATTATTTTAAATTTGCATTAATATGTTAATTCTTAAATTGATTATATTAGAAGTATTAATAAGAACATTTTAAATATATGTATAAATGTGGAGAAAGTTAATTTGAGTGATAAATAATAATAATAATGTGTAACACAATTAGTGTGTTAATAAGAGACTAATCAACTTAGTCTCTAATTCTCATGTCTAACTTGTACTGTATCAGTGAATGGCTTTAGGGCTGTCACATTGTAACTTTTCAAAAAGAATATGGCTTACAGCAATTTTAATGAAAATTCATTAATTATGACAGTTTCTCATGCTCTCTAATATGTATTCTTAGTTATTCTTTCTAATGGTCTTATTATAGCTACATGTGAAGTCACTCTTATCCACCCAACCTTACACATATGACAACAGAAGCAAAGATATGACGAAACAAATGCAAAGACACTATAATTTTCTATTTCTCTGCATCCCTGGAGACTCATCTAATATTTTTATGGAATGAACTAAATATACAATTTTGTTTCTGTTCTACTTTTCTTTCTTAACGAACAATAGCAATTTTAAAAGGATTTTATTTAATCACATTTTTTTCATTTGTTGCAAATATAATAATCAAATTTCCCCAATAACAATATATATTACAATCAGAGTCATGATCAGCATGGAACGCTTATTATTGGCAAACATTCAAATGCTTGGACACTTCTTGCAGTAGTAAATAATAGTGTGTAAACTGCTAAATTCTAAAAAAGACACAAGAGCAAGTTTAAAAAGTGGGCCTAATTAATTGGCATTTATTTATTCATCGGTTTAAAAATCCTTTATTTCTCTGGAATCATTTGTTCTGTAGATGCATTTGTAAGTTGTTTGTTTTGTAGATGCATAAATAAAAGTTATGTTATATAATCATAGATTCTACAAGACATAAGAGATCTTAGAGGTCATCCAATAAGAATCCTCTTATCAAAGATAGTTACAATCCAAGACTTCACTGTTTGTTGACCAGAGAGTTTGTTGATAAAGTCATCCTAGATATTTTGATTTTTGTCTAGAACTCTTTTCTGACTATGAAATTATACTTTCAATATGATGAACTTCTTTAACATTCTCTCATTATTGTACATGCTGCTTTATGGCAGCTGAGCAATCTTTTGGCATATTTACACAAAAATCATGCAACAATCACAGCCCTATCAGTCAAAGCTCATTGGTTTCCTGTTCCCTAGTAGAGACATAGAGATTTATTCCCCCAAGTTCTCTTTAATTTTTTGCCATGTTGTGGGCCTGTGAGCCCCTTCACAATGTAATGTGCAGTTGAAAGTCCATTTCTCTGCTCTCTTTAGTGCTCCAATCAGAGGCTGATTTCTTGACATCTGTTTCCCACTTAGTATATATTTTCTGTATTGTGTCTAATATGTATGGTTCTATAATTGAAAAATTACTCTCTGTAGCCCAGGTGGTGTTGTACAGAATAATTTCTTCAGTATTGATTTAAGCAGTTGATGGTTGCATTGGAGAAGGAAAGTCATTCAATTGTACCAAAGAGCTTTCAGTAAAAAACAATTTGTTAAGCCTGTACTAAATTGCATCTTCAAAAGATATCTTCAGTAATAATCTTAAATTTAATTCTAAGATTTTCTCTGCATTATAGCATTGTGTTTTATTTTATAGTGAAGACATTTTAAAGAAAACAACAACAAAAAGATTTTGCCATGGGTGATTGCTAAGCATTAAATTCACTAATTTTTTTTTCTACAAACAAATTGCTCAGCTGGCATGTGATTGGGGGATATAATAGTAGTCAGCTTTCTTAGAGAAATAGCACAGCAGTCTGCTCTTCAGTTTCTATTTTGGGGAGAGTGTAGAATACTCATTTGCTATAGTTTTCTTATTTAAAAAAAACCCTTTATATTCTGGAAGTCTGCTTCAGTTTTCTAATTTGAAACTATTCACACCAAATGGTTTCATGCTATTGTTTCAGCCATGATTTCTGTGGTTTCTATGTTAACCAAAAAGCTGGAATTTGTATATTTGCCAAATTTGCATCACTATTTACACACGGCAAAAAGTGCATTGCCTCCTGTTGGTTATTACCTTGACTGACATTACATGGGTGGTCTCTTCTCCCCACACCCAAGTCCCCACTTCTCTATGGCCTTTAACTTCTCCTGGTTTTTCTTTTCTCTATTGCACTTATCATATTTTAACCTATTTTTATTAAATCTTTATGATTATTGTTTATTATCTATCTTTCTTACTGAAGTGTAAGCTATATGAACACAGGAATTCTTATATATTTAATTCAGTCATATATCCCAAGTGTCTAAACAGTGTCTGGCACTTGACAAGTATTGTTGAACAAATGAATCTGTTTTTTTTTTAATTTTTTTGTTCTGAACGTCCATTGGCATAAATCTGTTTTATTCATGTAATTGTGAATAATAATGGTATTCTTCCAAAAAATAATTTATTAAGCAACACATATGTGGATATCTTTACACTATTTCCAAGGAAGAAATTTTAGTTCAAAGATATCCTGACTCTAAATAGTTCACTTAGATTAATATAAAACAAAAAGAAGGTTCAAAAAGAAGGCTCCAAAGTCAAGGGAGTTTCCAAATTCTGCTGACAAGAACACTGGGAAAAGTTTTATGGTGGGGGTACCTAAGTGTGGTCTTGAGCTGAAAACCATATTGTCAAACGTTTTCAGTTGATCTCTTTCATCATCATTAGTTTCTACATGAGGTTTAGTAATCCATCCTGAGTCTTTTGTTCTCATCTTGACAGATAATCTTTTCCCGATCTACTTTGCATGAGGAGTATACAATGGCTGTTATGGTTTTGAAATATTCTTTGTTTACAGTTACATTTGTTAAAGTAGACATGGCATTTCATATCTACTTGTGTCCTTACATGTTTAAATATTGTGATGCCTACTAATATGAATCTTATTTATCACTATTCAAAGCCTTCAATTTCTTGAACATGTGATAATATTTGTTTAAAAGGGCTGTATCTATAACTTATATCTTTGTCTATCTACATTTTTATATATAGATCAATTTAAATATAGCAGGCATATTTATATAAATGTAGAAAACACATATAGTATATTTACATAAATATAAATGCCATAAATTTATAAAACAGAGAAAGAGAAATAGGAAAGGAGAATGGGAGACATCAAGAGCCTACAATCTTGTCCTTTAAAAAGTACCCATTTCTGGAGTTCAGAAAGCAATTACTATGAAGAACAGTGTGCCAGGCCAGCAAATTCTGTGCAGCGTGTGGTGAGGTAGATGGAAACGTCTGGAGAACTCTTTTTACCTAGGTTCAAAACAAGCCAGGGCTTAGAACCAAGGCAGACTGAATGGTTCAATTTTTGTTGGCTTCTCAGCTCACAAACTAAAATAAACACGAATCCTATAGCTCTAGCAGGAAAGAAAGATAATACAAATCTACAGATAAAAGTTAAACAAAAGATCGAGAGAATCCTATGGCTAGAGAGCAGCTCCATGGCTAGTGCCTTTCTTCTGAGTGTTCTCACGAGGCATCTCCTGAGCAGAAGTTCAGTCTAGCTGTTCATCTGAGTGTCCCAGCTGCGTGGGACAGAGCATGGTCAGAGGAGGTGGGGGGAAGTGACAAACACAGAGAGGTGAATGTGCTTTCATGAAGTAGCTGTAGTCTAAGACCCTGGTTATGTCTTCAGACCTTAGAGAATATGAAGTTCAAATAATAACCATCATTCCATAGGCTCTGAATCCTAATCTGCATCCTTGAACTTGACAGATAAAGAGCAGTCTTTCTCCATGAAGGTAAAATGAAGGAGGCAACAGAACAAGGTGGTGAAATTGTCCTGTTTTACTGGGGCCTGATGTTGACAAAATAATTGTAAAAATATTACCATATAATAGAGTCTCAAATTACACAATAAAAATACTGGTGAGAGGATGGATGTTACATCTTCAAAGGGAAAAGCCTCAAAGGAAATAGAGAATGAAATTTAAACACCATAATCTTTTGTTTAGTTCTTAGGCAAAGAAATTTACACTGTAAATAAAAACAAATATATTCTATATCTTTCTTGTGTTACAGAAATAAATTTTATAATGGGAAACAGCATATCTTTCAACATCAACAGAGTATATGCTTCAGTTTATGCTGAAGAAAACAATTACTTCACAAATGAGTCTGCTAAACTGCAAACTTCCAAAAAGCATTTGGCTTTGTGCAGAGAAAAATTATGGGTTTCGAAATGAGGTAGGAGGAAAGTGAGCACTGGAGGACCCCCTCTTAGGCCCTCTTGCTTTGTCTTTTATGCTCTGTGACCTGCTCCTTCTTTCTGAATAGGGTTTTCTTGTTACTGGAATGTCAAGCTCTTAAGTTAGATTTTGATCCTAGAGAAAATCTGTAGACAACACATTATGAAACATCTTCAAATAATTGTGGCTTTAACCCATATATGCTAATACAAATTAACAACCAGAAACAAATGATTATCTATGATCTAATGTTTTTAGGCCTCAAATTTCTTTTTTTCAAACATTTGAGCAGGTTTTATCAACTATTTTGCACATTTGAAAACAATACTTCAGTAGATTTTGTCTGCATATATTTTATACACATATCTTTAATGTTTTGTTCATTGTTGCTATTATACTTGATCCATTTCTGATAAATTGTTGAGATTAAAATATGTAATTTGTTTCCATAGTGAGGTAGACTAATAATGTTTCATTCACTTGAATAAGTATACATACCTCTTTAAATACATAATTTTATGATCAGAAATTGTACCATGGGTATTGGAATAATTTGTTAGTAATATATAACTAATACACTGAGATATAATTTTTTTTTATCTTGCCTATAAGGTATATTATATAACAGAATATTTCATTATAGTTTATATAAAATTAGTTTCTAGAACTCAGAATTGTTGGAAGATAAACGTAGGAGATTTTGTGATGCGTAAATATGCCAATTATATGCCTAACGTGTTTTTTTTTTTTTTTTTTTTTTGAGACAAGGTCTCACTCTGTCACCGAGGCTGGAGGGGCAGTGGTGCAATCTCAGCTCACTGCAGCCTCTGCCTCCTGAGCTCAAGCAATCGTCTTACCTCAGCCTCCCAGGTAGCTGGGACTACAGGAACGTGCCACCACACCCAGCTAATTTTTCTACTTTTTGTAGCGATTGGGTTTTGTCATGGTGTCCAGGCTTGTCTCGAACTCCTGAACTCATGCGATTCACCTGCTTTGGCTTCCCAAAGTGCTGGAATTACAGGCACATATGTGATCTTTATGCATGATTTGTTCATATTCTAATGTAGTTTGTATTATTTTAGAATGCATTATATGTGACAATTGAGTTTTGCATATTATTTAAAAGAGTTCCATTCTATCTATACTCAGCAAAGGTTGTTCAATAGTTGATAATATTTGAGGAAACAACTATTAAAAATCTCATATTTTATAAACAGTCTTTATTTCAAAATTTGTATGATATGGCTTAAATAAGAATTAGCATGGATTGATGGCCAGCTTTCAAATAAAACTGAAGATCAATTCATTTTAAGGTAATATCACTTCCTCTATTTAAGGTTGTTTTGTTTAGTTCCAAGATAATTCACTCCAATTCTGAATACTAATTTGAAGGTTTGAATGCATTGTCGTGACATGTGATGAATTCAAAAGTGTGCTTGCTGCTTTGCTGAAACATAAGAAACAGCATATATAGCAATTATATTTAAAATGCACAGCTTATGTTGGACTCTATGACAACCAAGTGACAATGATAGATCCAAATGCAATCCCGACTTAGAGCATCAATTAGAAAAATGGCAAAGGCCTTTCTAACATTATAAATTACTCTGTGGATGCCAGTAACAAAAGCTCTCATTACCAGTAATTTTGTATGATTATGGTTTGGACAAAAGATAGTGGATGAGGGTAAAACCTTGTATTTATACAGCTAAAAATTATTTCTCACTAGATACATAACTGTGAGCATGATCTCAACAGCTTCTATGATTCTAAAATACACCTATGCCAAACAGATTTCAGATTTAAGTCACATTTTGCTATGTCTTTAAATGACAGCAATAGTATTTTTTGAGATATTAATATTCAAGTTGCTAACACTCACATAGCAGGGCATTTCTATGAAAAGACATCTATGTATGTCTTGATTATTAGTTACATCAGTTACTATGACAAGTGATCCATTTTCTGTTTATTGCAAGATTAGTTGTCTGTTTGGAATGTCTTAGAATATAGTGTCAGTACTATACTCTGTTAGCTTCAGACTTTCAGGAAAGACTTTTTGGAATGTCTTAGAATGTAGTGTCAGTACTACACTCTGTTAGCTTTAGACTTTCAGGAAAGAATGCACAGCTTACATTTTACTTTTTGTGACAAACAAGTGGCAGTCTCTTATGACTGAATTTGTAAAGTACTTTATGTTACCTTTAAAATATGGTTCATTTCTGGATTTCTTATTACTTGTAGTGTGATATATTGTTTGCTGAAATGCGTTAAAATATCAAGCATCCCCCAAATAATTATACTTGTAAATCCTTTACTATCTGATCTTTCTACCATTGGTTCTTGAGTCTGAGGTTTACACATGAAAAAATTTGGGGATTAGTGAGAATTCAATACTTTCATTTTCTCTGGATTCATAAAATTTAAAGTTAAAAAACATCTTAAAGTATATGAAGTCTAAGCCCTTCATTTTACACTGAAGGAAACAAGAACTCAGAAGTTAAGTGATTTCTTTGAGGTTGGTAAATTGGAAACTTCAACAATGTCACAAAAAGTCAAGATCCACTAATAGACCAAATGCCTTTTTGGAAAATAGTTAACCTCATAAATAATTGCTTTTCCATCCCCTCTGAATATTTAGTACTTTGAGTCAACATCCATTCAGAAAAATAGAAACTACAATATTATAGATATTTCAAACAGAATAAAGTTTAACTTAGGGAATTGATTGTAAATGTGTTGGAAGGTCTTGAAAGGGCCACTATTGATGGGGGATATTGACAAATACAAAAAAAACCTCACTTTTTTCTTTCTTCCTTTCTTCCTCCAGTTGCTCCAATTAGGCAAACTTGAAAAAGCCAGATGACAATACCAAGAGATCCATAACAAATTATAAAGGTTGATTGCAAAGCTGACAGTAAAGCCAGAGATGAGACAGTTGAAAGAAGCACTTCTGCTTCCAGCAAAAGTAATGCATGTTCTGTGCTCTCACATTTGGATGTGGCAATGCCAAGCAAATAATATGACTTTGGATAAGGGGACTTTCTTCATTCAAGAGCAACTATCAGGGGGAGGGGCTTAGCTCTGAGCTTTCAACCATTACCATTATCAGTATCTGGGGAGATGAATGCTTTTGTCCTGAAGAAAAGGGATTTGGGTATGCATCACGGTGTCCAGTACTATGGTAGACCCTTCTATAAGCTGATTAAAAACTGGATTTTTAATCATATTGTTCCAGCTTTCGGTGAGCAAATGTTTTTAACCTCTTGCAAAATCGAACACATTCTCACTGAGTTGATGCTAATGAAAAAACTCACAGGTAGTAGTGCCCCTCTCCAGACTTTCTGCTTCCTGTCCCTCTTCCTTTGCTCCTTATTTTATAAATGTGGATGTAAGTTATTGTTCAGTGGCCCCTATGGAAGTGTTACTTACTTCATCTCACTTATTTAAATATTGAGTAAATTTCTTGCTTTTCCTTCTGGGCACCTTCTTCACCCCACCCTAGCCAGGTGGGAGATTTTCTCTTCACTATCAGTGAAGGCTTCAAGATTTTCTTTGACACCAAGAATAAATAACTCTTGATGGCCAGAGTCAGCAAAATTAGAATGCGCAAGTGCCTAGGTGAGCTGGAGGAATGCATAACCTGGTTTTTTTCCATAGTTCCTCCAAATGAAGAATAAGGGTTTTCCCTATGTTCCTGACACCAAAATAGAGATTCAGTATTGTCACCAGAGGGCATTGCATCCAGGGTCTTTGGGAGGGAAACGGTTCGTTCATCTATTCCACCCCCTCACCTCCTAACTCTTGTGACCAGGATTACTCAAAATATAGCACCTTTACTGCTGGCTATTTCCTCACTGAGCAATAAATACACAAATCACCTTAACAATGAAACACAACATTGAGAGGTGACAACGTGCTAGCAGCCCTCCCTTACTCTCGGTGCCTCCTACGCCTCGCCGTCAGCTCTGGCAGTGCTCCAGGAGCCCTTCAGCCCACCTCTGCGCTGTGAGGGCCCCTCTCTGGGGCTGGCCGAGGCCGGAGCCGGCTCCCTCTGCTCACGGGGAGATGTGGCGGGGGGCGGGAGCTGGGGCTGCGGGCACCACAGGCGAGAGGGGGTTCCGGGTGGGCACAGGCTCATGGGGCCAAGGGCATTTGGCACAGCCATCTGGCGCCTGCTGGGCTTGGTCAGGAGACAAGCTCCCTCTGGGCTGCTGGAGTGCCCGGGCTAGGTGCCACAAAGTCCTACAGTGAGTGCCATTGACAGGTGAAGCCAGCTGGGCTCCTGGGTCAGGTGGGGACTTGGAGAACTTTCCTGTCTAGCTAAAGGATTGTAAATGCACCAATCAGCACTCTGTGTCTAGCTAAAGGTTTGTAAACGCACCAATTAGGGCTCTGTCAAAACGGACCAATCAGCTCTCTGTAAAATGGACCAATCAGCAGGATGTAGGTGGGGCCAGATAAGGGAATAAAAGCAGGCCACCCAGCCAACAGCAGCAACCACCTGGCTGTCTTTGCCTGGTGTGGAAGTTTTGTTCTTTTCACTGTTGGCAATAAATATTGCTGCTGGTTACTGGGTCTGTGCCATCTTTATAAACTGTAACACTCATCGCAGAGGTCTGCAGCTTCACTCCTGAGGCCAGCGAGACTGTGAACCCACTGGAAGGAACGAACAACTCTAGATGGACCGACTTTAAGAGCTATAACACCATGAAGGTCTGCAGCTTCACTCCTGAAGTCAGCGAAACCACGAACCCACCAGAAGGAATAAACTCCGGACACACCATCTTTAAGAACTGTAACACTGACCGCAAGGGTCTGTGGCTTCATTCTTGAAGTTAGCGAGACCAAGAACCAACCTATTCCGGACACAATATACCCATCTCATTGTTGATACATATATTTTTCTTAATCTCTTGGATATGACTGAGACTTTTTTTTTGAGACAGAGTTTTGCTTTTATTGTCTAGGCTGGAGTGCAATGGCGCAATCTCGGCTCACTGCAACCTCCGCCTCCCGAGTTCAAGCAATACTCCTGCCTCAGCCTCCCAAGTAGGTGGAATTACAGGCATACACCACCACACTCGGCTAATTTTGTATTTTTAGTAGAGGCAGGGTTTCACCATGTAGGCCAGGCTAGTCTCAAACTCCTGACCACAGGTAATCCACCCACCTCAGCCTCCCAAAGGGGTGGGATTACAGGTGTGAGCCACTGCATCTGGCCTATGACTGAGACCTTTTATGGCCTTGCGTGTTAGGTGTAGCTTCCAGACATCATTGGGGACAAAGTTATTCACACTAAAATCAAAGTAGTGCTTGTATTTGAAGGACCCCAAGCTTCCTAGCTTTCTCATTGGAAGTGGAGAAGCTGCTGCCCTGAGTTGATGGGATCTATTTGTCAGGAGCACAACCTCAGCAGCTCTCTTATATGAAATGATGTATCCAGTTGAAACCCTTCTGCTCAGTTTTGTTGTCTGAGAGCAGCCAATGCTGCCCTATACTTTTGAGCCTCCAAAATAGCTCTATTAATACTAAGAATCTGAGGGGTCACTACTGTCTGTGACAGCATGGACTGTTCTTCTAGATTTCTTCAGAAAGAATTTTTATGCATCAATGTCAGAGAGGCTTGTGCTGCCTGCTCTGAGTTCCCATACTCTGCCGTATTTACCTTGTCATATTGCTCCCTGTTTTTTTTTTTTTTTTTAAACCTCACAACTTAACATGTATGTGCAAGTTCTCTCTCTCTGATGCTGATATCTAGTAAGAAACTTGACATATAAGTCCCTGGTAATGTCCTCATTACTGAAAAGCCATTCAAGAGCTGTCAGCAACATTGACAGAGGCATTTGAGAATTTGAGAACATAGGTAATCCTAATGGCTAACCCTGAAAAAAATGTATTAAATGCCATTGCTTCTCTGTCTGCTGCCTGACACCTCTCATGCAGTGGCACGTTCTCACCACAACTCAGTCTCTCTCTCTCTCATATCTGGCACATTTCCTTCAATGTAGCACATAGTTTCTGTCATCAGTTTCAAAATATTCTTAACTAACCATATAATCATATTTTAGCAGATTAAAAAAACAGGTCACAGAATCCACCAAAGCACAGCTGTCTTTTGAATGAAATACTCAAAAACCTTAAGAAATTTTGAGTTTTTCAAAGCAGAGTTGAAGGCCAATATCTAGTCTGTGATTTCTTAAGAGTTTTTTGGCTACTCCCAAGTTAGCTTACAAATGCTCTGTGAAATATTGTATCATAAACAATGCATTCCTCCGGCTTCCACAGAACTGATATAGGAATTCAGAGTCATTTCCTTAACTTTCTTATGACATTCAGATTATATACAAAGGATCGTTGTTCAATTCAGAACCCTGAATTTGAGAGTTTGGCTATCACAGTGAAAGAGGTGTCCTGGTTAGTGTGATCTAAAGCAAAATGCCACTAAGTGCTGCTCTGTATTTATAAATCACCAGATATGACTGTCCACCCAAAGGCAGCTTTTATTTTTGTCTCATTCCAACCCGAAGCACAACACAGATGTTCTTAAATTACTCTAAAATACAAATTTCTGCATAAGCCAATTACTGATCTACATGGTTTTTAACAAAGTATGTCATAGGAAAAATTTAGGTAGTTTGCGTTGTGCAGCTCATAAAATTTTACTCCTAAATGCACACGAATACACACAAACACACTAAATGAGGCTTCTTTTAAAAACTTATATCAATGGTTTCAAGTTGCACAAACTTTCTTTCTTTCCCTCCACTTTCCATCAATTTTCCAGCCACTATAATCTCTCTTTTTTTATGTAGAGCAATATAGCTTAATCTCAAGTTTACAATATTTTCTATCTACCATTTTTTGGAGCTCAGCCTCCCAACCTCCAAGGAAACTTACGAAAGTACTGTGAAATACTTATTATTTCTTCACCTGTTATTAAAGGAGACTTATTAAAGTATTCAGCCAACATGTGTAATCTAACTCTGAGGGGTGGAGTGAGCTGGATTATTTTACTGATAATGAGATAAAAATAACATTTTCTTATATCAAAAGGAAACAGCAAAAGACATTGTATAAACAAAGTTTCTGGCACAGAGAAAGTATCCTTTAGCAATAAGATTAAGTTTTAAAAACAAACTTCAAGAAATTGCAGACTTAAAAGATTAAAAACCTTTAATAGGTATATGTAGTAAGAGCTAAGATTAGAGAAGTCTGGAACAGTTATTTACATGTGAATAAAAAAGAGACAAGAAGCAGCAGCAACAGCAGAAGCAATTCAACACAAAAACTACTCTCATAACCATCTTCAGATCAGCCTTTTATAGTTTATTATGTACAGTTACATCTTTAATAACTGTACAGTAAAATAAACATAGTTCTCGTTTCATGGGTAAGGATTTTCAACTTACTCTTATTGTAGTTTTACGGAGATACATATATTTTTATGGACCTGTGCCTAGACTAAATGAATTTCACCTGACTATTGTAGTCATGATGTGGGATCTAAAATAGAAAAGCAGGTCAGCAGCATGCTGTAGGAACTGATTCCTGAGCATGGTTTATTTATATGCATGGGTGCACCACTTGTTGTACAAACAAAAATGGTAATGCTTTTTACTCTCAGGACTACAATTCCCCCAAATCATTCTTTCCCCCTCCATCCTATTAGCTTATTTGAAATATTTTGATAAATAATTCAAACATAACTTGTTATCTGGTCTCTATGAGCTCAGCAGTTCTATAAGCAGAAGCTTTTAAGAATAAAAAAGGCTACTAGAAATATATATATATTCGTCAAGATATATATAAAAAATATATATGGATATATCAAGAAATAATAACCTAAACAGCCAACAAAAAGCTAGTAACTTTAGAAACTGTAGTAAACAGTATTATTCAAGTATAAGCCAATTGGCTACTGAAATAGATTTTATACATTAATTAATATTAAATTTAAGAGATCTGTGATTTCACTGTTTTGACGTATCCTAACCCTAATTATCTTTAACTTAAAAATAACACAAAGAAATGAAAACATGGGATAAACTTTCAAAGAAGTGTCAGAAACAAAAAAAATAATGAAGGGAATAGTGACCATGCCCTTGCCTTAGTTTGAGGCATTAGGATTGATTTTAAGTGAGTGTGCAATTAGATTGGACAACCAGGAAGGTTTTGCCCAACTCAGTGAAACTAATTTACCTTTTTACAAGGCAGCAATAAATTGTTTTCTTTTTACGATGCTGTCCACCGAAAGTGATTTTTAAAAATATGAATAGTTGTTTGCAGTTTTACTTTTGCTGTAAATACAAAGGCAGTATAGTACATATGATTCCTTATGATAACCACAAGAACTTGAAAATTTGATACCTCGATTTATTTCATGTCTCTTTTCTTCTCAGTTTACATTTCTTTTGAATGCAGCTCTAGTTTGACTGATAAATAACCAAATTGTTTAACACTACTTTTAGGCAGTACTTTATCTCATTGCCTAATTCGTCATTTCTGTCTTTCATTGCAAAACTTGAAAATTTGTTCCTGATGTCACATAACAAAGGCTCATAACAAAAAAATGGAACACACACACACGTATGTATATAAACTGCATATTATATAGCCAAATATTTAAGGTAACTAATTTAAGAAACTAGTTACCTTAGAGATTATGTCCATGTATGAGGAATTTGGATCACATCCATGAGAATACATTTTCATATGCTTTTTACTTATATATTAAGGAAACTAGCTATGTTGGTTTGTCCTTGATTGAATCCTGACAGCTTGCAAGCTATGTGTATTCTGCCATCACAGATATTTTTCTAAAACACAAAGGAACCATGTGCTTTATGTCCCAAATCCCAAGGAATAGAAACCCAAACTTTGCAGTGTATCCACAAAAGAGGGAATCTCTGCTGTTTTCATAACACTGATATCAATTTTCACTTGCCTGGTAATAACGCCTTGATTTTTCTCATGTTATTTGCACCTTCTGCAATGTAGGCTGTCTTGTTGGGACTCAAGTCCTGTGAGATAGAAAACCAAACTTTATGGGGTAATTCCAAAGGAGGGAATCTGTACTTTTCATTGGGCCAACATTAATCCTCAATTCCATGGTAATGGTGCCTTGATTTTCCTTTCATGATTATTCCTTCTACAAAGCTTGTAGCTTCCTTGGGCTAGGGAACTAGCTTGGCCATGTCACTAATACTAGTCAAATCATGCTTTACCTTCTGGGAATTTAAATTTTGAGGAAAATAAGAGAAGAATGGAAAATAATCGGAGCTGTTGAATCCACACTCCTACCCTTTATCTCTGGTGAAATCTTTTCATCTTTTTAATTTTTTTTTTAACTGAGAGATGAATGTGCTACTATAGGTTAATTCAGAGGACTGTATTCACTGAGATTCTCCCTCGTCCGTCTCCCCTTAAGCCCCTTTTTGAAATATTTTATTTTAGACTCAGAGGTACATGTGCATGTTTGTTACATGGGTATATTGCATAATGTTGGGGATTGAGGCTTCTAGTGTACCCATTACCCAAATAGTCAACATTGTACCTGACAGATAATTTTCTCACAGCCCTTCCACCTTTCCTGCTTTTGGAGTTTCCAGTGTCTATTATTTTCATCTTTGTGTCTATGTGTACCTATTTCTTAGTTCCCACTTATAAGTGAGAAGATGTGGTATTTGATTTTCTGTTTCTGAGTTAGTTACTTGGAATAATGGCCTCCAGCTCCATCCATGTTGCTGCAAAGGGCAAATTTTCATTTTTTTTTTCAATAGCTTCATGGTATTCCATGGTGTATATATACCACATTTTCTTTATCCAGTCAACTGTTAATGGACAATTAGGCTGATTCCATGATTTTGCTATTGTAAATAGTGCTGTGATGAACATACAAATGTAGATGTCTTTTTAATATAGCAATAACTTTTACTTTGTGTAGATATCCAGTAGTGGGATTGCTGGGTAAAATGGTAGTTCTGTTTTGAGTTCTTTGAGAAATCTCCATGCTGTTTTCCATAGAGGTTGTAGTAATTTATATTCCCATCAATGATGTCTAAATGTTCTCTTTTCCCCATATCAACACCAACATCTGTCATTAAAATGACCACACTTCCCAAAGCAATATACACATTCAGTGCAATATCTATCAAACTGCTTATGTCATTTTTCACAAAAGTAGAAAACACAATCTTAAAATGCACATAAAACTAAAAACAAAAGAGCCTGAATAGCCAAAGGCATTTTAAGCAAAAGGTAAAAAATTGGGAAACATCACATTGCCTGACTTCAAATTTTACTACAAGGCTGTAGTAACTAAATCAGCATGGTACTGGTATAAAAATAGACACACTGATCAGTAGAATAGAATGGGGGAACCCAGAAATAAAGCCACATACCTACAACCAACTGATCTTTGACATATCAAAAATGAACAACAGGAAAGGACACCCTAGTCAATAAATGATGCTGGGAAAGTTGTCTTGCCATATTGCAGAAGAATAGAACTGGACCTCTACCTCTCACCATATACAAAATTTAGCTCAAGATGGAATAAAAACTTAAACAGAAGAGCTGAAACTATAAAAATCCTAGAAGAAAATGTGGGATAAACTCTTTGGCACATGAGTGTAAATTAAAACCACAATGAGATATAATCTTATGCCAGTCAGAATGGCTACTACTAAAAAGTCAAAAAACCTCTTTTGTAATTTTTTTTTATCTCCAGCTAAATCCTTTCACCTTTTCAAAATTCTTTCTGGGGATTAGGTCCTCAGGTTTTACTTTGATTCTAAGAGATATAGGGAATGATTCCAGTTAGTTTTGTCGTTGTTTTTCCTTCAGTAAAAGTCAGTTGCTGTGGATGGTAATCAAAGTCCCCTTATTAATCCAAGGTTCATGATGGAAACTTTGCTTATGTCTCCTGCTCTATTCCTGACCACTTATAGTAGACTCTGGAGGTTCTTACTCATCCTATGTATTTTTATTGGCTAATCATTTTGCTTGAGATGTCTTTCCTGGCTTCCTTTCTCTTTATGTGTCTGGCTACTTCTTATCTTTTTCTGTCAGGGTTATTTCCCTTGGAACTCCTTACCCATACCTTTACCTCGTCCTCATGTTAGAATAGATGGCTCTTCCCAGCCAGGCAGAGTGGCTCATGCCTGCAATCCCAGCACTTTGGGAGGCTGAGGTGGGTGGATCACAATGTCAGGACTTCAAGACCAGCCTGGCCAACATGGTGAAACCCCAACTCTACTAAAAATACAAAAATTGGCCAGACATGGTAGTGGGCACCTGTAATCCCAGCTACTCAGGAGGCTGAGGCAGGAGAATCACTTGAACCCGGGAGGGAGAGATTTCAGTGAGCTGAGATCACACCATTGCATTCCAGCCTGGGCAAATAGCAAGACTCCATCTGAAAAAAAAAAAAAAAAAGAATAGATAGTTCTTTCCTATTCCAATTGCAAGCAATTTGTGTATGCCTTAGTCATAGAAATGATACAACAAATAATTGCTTACTTCCTTATTAGTCTCTTCCCACTAGAAATAGCTTGTTTCATGGAAAGTTCTTTGCCTAAATCTTTGTGCCTCAGGGCCTACCATATAATCTGCTTGTGGCAAATATAATAAAATGTGTGATGAATAATTAATGCATAGGTGAGTTCTTGATAATTTTAAAAAGGACAGGCTAGGTGCGGTGGTTCATGCCTGTAATCCCAGGACTTTGGGAGGCTGAGGTTGGTGGATCACCTGAGCTCAGGTATTGGAGAAGAGCTAGGACAACATGGCAAAACACTGTCCCTACAAAAAACAGAAAAAGTAGCCATCCATGATGGAGCCTGTATGTAGTCCCAGCTACTCAGGAGGCTGAGGCAGGAGAATTGCTAGAGCCCTGGTGGCAGAGGTTGCAGTGAGCCAATATCGCACCATTGCACTCCAGCCTCAGTAACAGAGCGAGACCCTCTCTCCAAAAAATTAAGGAAAAAAACCACAGGAAATATTGAATATTATAATTACTATATGTTAGAAAGCTGTGATACTCCTTTCCTCTAATCTTGGTGTTGTCCTTCATATGCCAACAAAAGCTTAACATTGAATTGCCAGAATAAATGAAGGCACACTGGCTGAGAGGCTATATTTGACAACAGTATGTAAAGTCAGGATATCTGTCATAGTTGGAGGGATAATGTCATGTATTGTCCAAACTGCAAAACTTTTGAAGGAGACAGAAGGCCTTCTTGTGCCAGGGTAATTGAAATAAACTGGGCTTGTTCTGGCTAAACCAGGTCATACCATCATCTTAGTTATGATTAACTGACTAGACAGTGAGCAACCAAGGAAGGACAATGTTTCTGTGACCTTTTTTTTAACGGTTACAGTATGACTAGAGCAGGTCTAACTATGAAATAGATATTTACAAGGTGATTTCTTCAAATGTAATTTTATTTTGTTTTATTTTTAAGTTCAATATGTATCTGGAATATTTAAAAGACAGAAATCAAGCGCTTCCCTTTCCCCCACTACAATTTCTTCAGGCCCAGCCTCCTGATGAAAGTTATATTAACAGTGTTTCTTAAGGAGTCTTTTGTTTGTCTCAAAGGCGTTAAGAATAGTAGTTTGTAGTATTTCTATGTTTAGCTCACTTTCCTTCTGTGGATATACAAAAAATTCTTGGATTTTGGACAGGCATCTTTTCATTTCATTTGGCTTGCAGCCTCATTTCTAGTGGGCTGAATAAATACCTGTCTTGAAATTCAGCACTGTTCAACCCTTTGTTAATGCGCAGCTAAGAGCTTCTTAAGAGCACAAAGCCATGAACTCATACAACCAGGTGCTTAGGTAAAAATGCTTTAAACATCCCTTGCCCTCCTGTCTCTGCAATCTTTTTCAACTTTCTACATTCCTGTCCCAGTTTTGAATGAAGTCTGTGAAAAAAATAGACATTTGACATTGACTTTACCCTCTGTCCAAATTCAGTGTTTGAAGAAACATGTCTGAGAGTATTCTGATGAACTTTCCCTTGACATTTAAAATCCGCTAGAAACTACACTATTCCCAAAAGGAGCTCTGCCATTGGGGTTGAAATCTAATTTAACTGTCACAAAATGTAGAATAAATTTGGAGATGAAAAAAATAGAGATATTTTACTCTCTGGTTAGCAATAATATTGTTTCCAAATAGCAATCCTCCCTTCTCAGGGATATGCAATAGGGCCCTGGAGGATATCCATGTAATCCTTGAAGGAAATAAATGTAACTAGTCCAATCTTATTGGAAGGTAACTCAGAGTGCTATGAGGTTGGCTTACAGAACAGGTTTATGCGTCTTTAGAGGGTCAATGAAAGAGAAAAACAAGAGTATGAGCACTAGTAAAAGTCAGGTCTCCATTATTCCACGGATAGTAGAGAGGCTGTAAACCTTCATGTATGTTCCTGGTAAAGAGGAAACTTGATTTTCATCATCATCTATTGTGGCATGTGACTTCTAGATACTAGAATCAAAAAAGACAGAATAATCAGGGGCCACAGTCAACAACAGTGGGAAAAAAATATTGGTGGCTCTGCTTAGGAAGGCCTGAGAGTATATCTATAGTCTGAAGGCTTGGCACATGTCATGCAGGCTTGGGAAATCTGAGAGACTGGAAATCAAGGTAATTAACACCCAACATTTCACATATGAGTAATTCTTTGAGTCAAGTAATAACGCTGCCATGCCTTTTCTCAATGAATAGGTTTCAAATAATAAGACTTTCCAATAATTCTGTGACTATCTCCTTTTTTAAAATATAGATATCATATATTCAACTTGTTAATTAACCTTTTGTAATTTCTTGTCATGATGCCAGATTAAGAAACAATATGTGAAGTATATTTGGAAGTTATATGCTATCAAGTTTGCTTTATCTAATAAAATGTTTTCCATATAGTGGACACTTTCTGAGTATTTTAAATTTCTATGAAATTCTAATTTATTAAAATTTTCAGCATGTTCCCTCTGGTCAGAATAGAAGGCATTAGGAAGAAAGAACTATTTGTTTTTACCACCTGTCTCTACTACAATGAATAATTAATATACATATGAATATATCAGAAGCTCTCTGTGTTTGATAAACTGAACATAATTGAATGGAGTGGAATTAGAAGTTAGAACAATAGCTCAGCTTAACAATGTTTATCCATGTATTTAAACTGTGTGCAATCTTCTAGGCTCTTTGTGAAGTGATAGAGAGTCAAATGTAAGAATTTCTACTCCCAGAAAGCTAATTTTTCACTATCTATCAGGGAAGGTAGACATAAGAAAGAGAAAATAATACTACTTTACCAAATACAATAAAAAACTATATGTAAGAAATAAAGGTTGTATATAGGAAATTTGTGTTAGGGAAAGATGAGGTTAGAAAAAGCTTCATAGAGTAAGTACATATTATGAAAAAAAGAATAGTAATTACACAGTTAAAAACAAGGCGAAGGTATTTTGGATGGAGGAAACAAATTATAAAAAGAAACAAATAAGCAAAATAGCAATGTGTGTTCCTGGAAGTATAAATAAGTCAGCATTGCTTTAATTATAACGAGCCTAGAGATTATCCTCAAGAGGGAAAAAGCACCAAATTCTGGAGGGTCTTTTATGCTATGATAAGGTACTGGCCTTGGGGCCTTTTACAATGGAAAGCTATCAGACTGTGGACCCCTGAAGGCAGGCAAGCTCTCTTTATTTTTACTTTTTTTAAATCCCTTGAGCCCAGTTCAGTTTGTGGAACACAGATGACCTACAGATAATTTTTTACTTTTGTTATTTGTTTTTAGTGGCTGAAGAAATGGATTACTAGAACAAGTGTTTTTATTGGAGTGATACCATTAGGTGTGTATCTGAAATCATTCCATTTGACAGTAAAACATAACATCTTGTAGGAAGTTTTAAACCTGGAAACAGACAAAACAAATAAAAAACTAATAAAATATTCTTTGGGAGATATAAGATTGCCAATTAAGGCAGTGCCAGTGAGGTGGACAAAGGAAGATGGGTCTGTGACATATGAGAAAAATAAAGACATGCTATTTGGTACTTTGTCGGAAATGGTGTCATAGAGAGAAAGTGAAATAGAGAGGAACTCAAGTTTTCTGACCTAAGTAACTGAATTGTTGGAAAAGTCGACAATTAATGTAGGAATTGCAAGGAAAAAAGGGGCTACACAGAAAGAAAAGTTCGATTTAGATCATGGTTTAAAATGAGTAGTACTTATTCTATATCTGAACTCAAAATCAAGTGTTTATTTGGTCAGTCTGAATGGAAATCAGAAATTGGAATTTATCCTTTTAGCTCCTGAAAACCCCCACTTCTGTTCAAATGTACCAATATGCAAGGGATAACATGGGTACTTTGAACCTCAATTATAATTTATAACTTAACTTAGTAGCTTCATGAATATGGGACTGGATAGCTATCTAAAGAGATCAGCTGGGTTTTCTGAAAATTGTCAGACACTTCACTAGGTCAAGAAATGTAGAATCTTAACTTTTATGAATAAAATTAATTCAACAACCTCTCCACAGATGTGTTAGAAATAATTAGGCATCAACTAATTTCTTGCACTGATATCTGATTTGTTCATTTACTTTTCCACTTAATGCAGTTACTTTAGGAGTTCAACTTTATGCTCCTTAGACAGTTTCTCCTTGTGTTATATCTCTGTGGTTTGAACTACTTTGTAATTTCAGCAAAGGTACAAACCTATAAACAACTTTAGAGTTCTTCTGTCAAGAGTGTGAAAGCATTGTGAAAATTCAAGGAGTGGATGAGGAAAGGACACAAAAGACTCAATAAAAGGATTAGAAGATAAAGTCTAGGAAAAAAAAGTGTTAAGTACTTTGAATAGACAGGAATAACTTCAAGTAACTTAGAAATGCATTGCTGGGGAATCAGAAGTGTTATTTCAGACAATATCAAAAAGAGAGGCTGCCACAAAAGCTCTGGCAGTTATTTTCTTTACTTTTATAAGGATTTGCTTGGATTCTGTTTTGTACCAACATTATAATATCACATTAGAAACATTAGTCACACTTTATGGAGGCATTTATGGATAAAATATAGATATATTATTCTAATTTATGTAGACATTTACAGCTAAAAACAAAAAAATGCTCAGTTACTAAAGAAGCCCAACGCAGAGCTGCATAACTTAAATTTGCATTATAATTTTCAATAAACATGAATTTTTGCAGAGGAATAGACTTTGAATCAGTAGCTATTATATTTTATTTTTGCATATTTGTCTGAGAAATAGCATAATAAACTTAGATCTTAAAATTTCTATGAATAACAACTCAAGCTTGTATGCTATAGCAGAATAGTAATAATCATCTCAATGACAACAAAAAAAGAGTTTGGGATCTAGCAATAAACTTACTACAATGAGCTTGCTGCCTTTAGAGAAATACTTCTGAGATTCAGGGGTTCCCATTGTTGTCAAAGCACTAAATATTTGAAAAAGAAAAGATACCGTTATCCTTCTTACCATCTACAGATTTGTGTATATGATTGTTAATAGAATGTATGGTCATATATCTAGTTATAAAGGAAATAAAACTTCTCTTAGATTTTTTCTTGCTATTAATATATCTTTTTCTCTAATCATTTTCCTATAGCAATAGGAATTTTGTCTATTTTTGGTTGGCATTTCAGGCCCATTTGTGTATCAGCTGGACATTAATGATATTTTTCCTTTAAAAATGCTCATATGCACAATATTTTGCTTAAGATTTAAGAGTGATCATAGAATCTCCTAAAGTGTAATTGTACAATCAAAGTCAAGAATTTTTGAATTATAATTCCTTCTTTGTGCATTAGAACCCCTTTCATTAGCTTGTTCCTCTCTTTTACAGTTTTCAGACATGTCATCTAGAATAGTCCTGTTACGGGTGTGCTCACTGAAGTGGATTTGGGATGTTATATGTTTGTTCATGTTGTTTTAGCTCATAACATTTCATAGAATCCTCTGAGATCAATTTTAAAGATGATGTAAGTTAAAAAGTCTTCCACACATTCTTCTTAGAAAGCCCTCCATGCCAAATAAAATTAAAAAAAAAAAACAAGATAAATCATTGTAACAAACATGTTCTGGAAAATTCTTTGGAACATCTTACCACAAGGGCTTTAATATCCAAAACAGACCATTGATTTGTCCATTCAGCCCAACAGAAAAACAATAGATAAAGTCCCAAGGAGCAGGAGGAGCCTGGCACAGTTAAGGAACAGAAAGAATAATTAGCATGGCTTAAACATAAGAGGCAAATCCAATAGTGTTTTGAGAACATATTACAAAAATAGGCAGAGCCAGATCATGTGGGGCTTTATAAATCAGCATAAGAAGTCTGCAATCTGAAAAGACAGTGGAAGGTTTTAAGCCAAGAGATAAAGTGGAATAGGAAACTAAACATTTTGAAAATATCACTCTGGCTTCTGATGGTGAAGGATGGCAGAAAGGCAAATAATGAAGAAGAGAGACAAGTTAAGAGCCTGGTCTTATTTTGGTTAAGGGAGAAATGATGACAGCATACTCCAAGCTGTGATGAGGTTATTGGAAATGAAGAGAATGGATATAATTGAAATGTGATCACTGTTAGAGTTTAAACAAATATTACCAATGAATTAAAGGTTGGGACCAAGGGAAAAATCCTTGGTTAATGATTTGAGCAGTTGCATATATGCATGTCATTTTTAAGATAGCAATAGCTTGCATAATAGTAGAATGAATTTACATGCCTATGACACATTGAAGTTGAGATGTCAAGTAGGTGGTTGAAAATACTAGTATCATTTCTTCAGAGACCAGGAATAAGGCCATTGATAAGGAACAATTATATTGTTGATATTAAAAATCACAAAACCTTTTATAGAAGATTTAAATATTAAAAATGTAACACATGCCTTTTTTACAATTTTCCTTCTAATTTTATATTATACTAATTTTCTATGCTAATAAATACAGATATACCACATAAATGACTGCTTAATACATAGCCATGTAAATGTGTAAAATCGACCTTTGCCAATCACTTCTTTTAAAAAAATATATAGAGAATACATTTTTAAGCTATTAAAAGCAAAAATATTGAAAATAATTTTAATTTCTTCCAAACTGACAGATAAATTTGTGTTCATCATGTATTCAACATGATGTTGTGAAATATAATATATATTCCTTGTTGAATGATTAAATGTAGATAATTAACATATGCATTAACTCACATAGTTATCATTTTTGTGGTGAGAACACTTATTCATACACTCTCTAAGCATTTTTCAATATTATGATATATTGTCATTATAGTTACCATGCTGTACAATAGATCTCTTGAACTTATTCTTCCTATCTAGCTATAGTTTTGTATCATTTGACCCACTCAATATCAAAAATACAAATAACCCAATTTAAAAATGCACAAAAGACCTGAATATATATTTATAAAAATAAGACATGCAAATGACCAAAAGGTGTGTGGGAAAATGTTCAGCATCACTAATTATTAGCGACATGTACATCAAAACCACAATGAGATATCACCTCACTCTTGTTAGAATGGCTATTATCAAAAAGACAAATTATAACAAATGTTGGTGAGGATATAGAGAAAAGAGAACCCTTGAACACTGTTGGTGGAAATGTAAATCAGTGCACTCGTTATTCTCATCCCTTCAAGTACCCCAGACTCTTGTAACCACCATTTTACTCTCTAATTCTATGAGATAAATTTTTTCCAGATTCCACATATGAATGACATTAGATGTTATTTGTCTTTCTGTGCCTGACTTATTTCACTTAACATAGTGCCTTCCAGATTCATCCATGTTGTCAAAAATGAAAGGATTTTCTTTAGTATAGCTGAATGGTATTCCATTGTGTATGGATAGCACATTTTCTTTATCCATTCTTTCATTTAAGGACACTTAGTTTGATTCCATATCCTGTCTGCTGTGAATAGTGCTGCAACAAACACTGGAATGCAGATATCTCTTTGAGATACTGGTTTTATTTGCTTTAGATATATACCCAATAGTGGGATTGCTGGATCATATGGTTTCAGTTATATTTTTAGTTTTTTTTTTAAGGAAACTTCATACTGTTTCCATAATGGGTGCACTGATTTACATTTCCACCAACAGTGTTCAAGGGTTCTTTTTTCTGTATATCCTCACCAACATTTGTTATAATTTGTCTTTTGGATAATAGCCTTCTAACAAGAGTGAGGTGATATCTCATTGTGGTTTTTATGTGCATTTCGCTAATAATTAGTGATGCTGAACATTTTCCCACACACCTTTTGGTCATTTGTTTGTCTTATTTTTATAAATATATATTCATGTCTTTTGTGCATTTTTAAATTGGGTTATTTGTATTTTTGATATTGAGTTGTTTGATTTCCTTACATATATTTTGGACTTAACCTCTTATCAGATATATAATTTGCAAGTATTTTCTCCATTTTTGTAAACTATTCCTTCACTCTGTTGATTGTTTACAATGGAAAAGTTTCTTAGTTTGATGTAATTCCATTTGTCTATTTTTGCTTTTGTTGCCTTTGCTTTTGAGGTCATATAAAACAAACAAACAAACAAAAACATCGCCCAGATTCATGTCATGGAGCTTTTCTCCTGTTTTCTTCTAGTAGTTTCATAGTTTTCAGTCTTACATTTAAGTTTTTAATCTATTTTGAGTTGATTTTTGTGTATAGTTAATATAAGGATCTAATGTCATTATTCTGCATGTTGATATCCAGTAGTCCCAATACCATTTATTGATGAGATATCCTTTTCCCATTGTGTGTTCTTGGCACCTCTGTCAATAATCAATTGACCATATATGTGTGGATTTATTCCTGGGTTCTTCTGTTCCATTGCTCATTGCTCAACATGTTTTCTTCTGTTTTGTTTTGTTTTGTTTTGTTTGAGATGATGTCTCACTCTATTGCCCAGGCTGGCTTGCAGTGATGTGATCTTGGCTCACTGCAACCTCCGCCTCCCGGGCTTGAGTGATTCTCCTGCCTCAGCGTCCCAAGTAGCTGGGATTACAGGCATGTGCCACCACACCCAGCTAATTTTTGTATTTTTAGTAGAAATGGGGTTTCATCATGTTGGTTGGGCTGGTCTTGAACTCCTGACCTCAGGTGATCCACCCACCTTGGCTCCCAAAGTGCTGGGATTACCGGTGTGAGCCACTGCTCTGGGCCAATACGTCTATTTTTAATGCCAGTACCATGCTGTTTTATTTTATTTTTATTTTTTATTTTGTTTATTTATTTATTTTTTTACCATAGCTTTGCAGTGTATTTTGAACTCAGGTAGTGTAATGTTTGCTCAAGATTCTTTTGGCTATTCAGATTGTTTGTGTTTCCATATGAATGTTAGATTTTTTTTCCCTTTTTGTAAAGAATGTCATCAGTGTTTTGATAGGGTTTACGTTGCTTTCAGTAGTATGGGCATTTTAACAACATTAATTCTTCCAGTCCATGAACACAGAATATCTTTCCATTTATTTGTGTCTTCTTCAATTCCCTTCATCAGTGTTTCATAGTTTTCAGTTTAGAGATCATTTACCTTCTGGTTAAATTTATTCCTAAATATTTTAATTTTTCTATGTAATTGGAATTATTTTACTGATTTTTCTTTCAGATATTTTGCTGTTAGTATATAGAAATGTTACTGCCTTTTTTGTATGTTGATTTTGTATCTTGTGAGTTTACTGAATTTTTTTATCAGTTGTAACATTTTTTGGTGGAGTCTTTGGGGTTTTCTATATAAAAGATCATGTTGTCGGCTGGGCATGGTGGCTCACACCTGTAATCCCAGCATTTTGGGAAGCCGAGGCGGGCAGGTCACGAGGTCAGGATATTGAGACCATCCTAGCTAACACGGTGAAATACTGTCTCTTAGTCTCTACTGAAAATACAAAAAAAAAAAAAAACTAGGCTGGCGTGGTGGTGGGGTGCCTGTAGTCCCAGCTACTCTGGAGGCTGACAGGCAGGAGAATGGCGTGAACCCGGGAGGCGGAGCTTGCAGTGAGCCAAGTTCGTGACACTGCACTCCAGCCTGGGCGACAGAGCAAGACTCCATCTCAAAAAAAAAAAAAAAACAAACAAAAAAAAACAAAATAAAAAGATCATGTTGTCTTCATTGTTGTCTGCATACCAGGACAATTTGACTTCTTCCTTTCTAATTTGGATGTCTTTTATTTTTTTCTCTCGTTTAATTGCTCTGGCTAGGACTTCCAGTACTATATAAAAATAGATTTAAAGCCAAATTTTGCTCAGAGCCTAGTTAATTTTTAGGTTATTTTTGTATGTTGTATATTACTTTTTCCAAATTAAAGCCAACAAACAAAGATCAATGATAATTTGGGACAGAATATTTTCATTTTCTAAATTTTCTAATCCTCTTAGTTTCACCCAGCTCTGTGTAGCCTGAAGAAAATGGTGTCAAGGATCTAAAGTCTCACATTCTCTCTTCTAGATGACAAAATAATCTAAATCTAAAATAGAACATTCACTTTAAAAAGTGGTTTTGGAACATTTGGGCAGGTCTTTTGTCCTTTGTAGTCTAGATGACGCCTGCTACTCCTGGTTGATTTTGAGATAACAAATAAATAGAGCTGTCCCAACATGTTTTTATAAGATGTTTTATTGCATTGATTTATTTACTCTTTTAATTTGATCTATAGTCTGTTTAGTTTCAAAATATAGGATTAGCAATATCATAGATACAATAATGGAAGAAAACTGAAATGTATTACACCATAAATATTATAAATATACTATTTGAGAAAATATGCTTTTTGCTAAGATTCATATAATATAAGCAATTCCTGAAGCATTTTATGTGTCTATCAGTCTCATTCCTTCTCCATTTTCTTACATGAAAAAACTTGTGTTAAATATATAAAAGTGCAAATATTAAGAGATAGCCTTTAAGTAACATCAATTTGCCACTTCAGAATTTTTAAACGACTGTTTTCTATGAACTTGAGATCTGCCACCCACCCTCCTTGCAGCTTGCCCCTTCCCTCCTCTTTGTTTTCTCCTCTCTCCCCTTCATTTATTTGTATTCTTTGTGTATTTCCCTAAAAACTATGATTCACATAGTAGATTCATATAGAGGAAGCGTGGACATAAAATATGTCTGTTTATTTAGGGAAGTTTTGCTGTGGTAAAATTTATTATAAAAATGTCATCCAAAACTTTAATCCTTGTTCTGCAAACCCCCTAATAAAGGCAGTGTCATCAACTTCTAGTGGTTCCCTGAGTTGGGCAATGGTATTGCCAGCTTGTTCACATGTTCTAGAATCTCCTTTCCTTTATGGTCTTGGGTTAGCATTGGACAAAAGTACACATTACCCAAAGTTAGGAGGCAAAAGTAATACAACAGCCATAAATCTCTACTGGTTTTTAGATAGGTACAGTAAAAGACACAAAAGTGTCCAGTGGGTTGATGCTTGTCCTGGCTATTCTCTATTTTGCCTCCAGGTTTTCTTTCTGTCAGCCTCACTGACCACAGCCACCTCTGTCTCACATGACTGTGGGCCCATAGGACCAAGAGGCACACAGAGGCAACAACTTTCCCTTTGCTGCTGAACTGGATGGTCTTTGCCTCACTTCCCAGATTTCTTTCAAGATTCTACTTATCCACTTACTCATGGTCTTCAGAAGGTTGATTTTAACTTTTCTCTGATTGTCTAACTCCCCCTCCAGACCCATTTCCTCTCATGATAGCATAAGATCTCACTTCTATTATAAAACTTATTTTATAGTAATTAGAATAGTCTACTTCTCTGAATGATATACTTACAGAAGTAAATGTTTTCCTTCTTTTAAGTTATTAAAGTGTTAGCTGGGGCGTGTAGCTCCTTACTGGAGGCTACGTTTTATAGTGTCACTTGCAACTAGATACTGCAATTGTTTTTTTTTGTTGTTGTTTGTTTGTTTTTCTATGAGCAACAATATATGCAATTTCCTTCTTATTTACTTAAAAGAAAATTGACTTGGGCTCCACATTCTCTTCCTTCCATCCAATGGGATGGACTATCATATATGATAATCCAATTTAACCATGTAAATGAGGATTGCTCTTAATGGGTAGTAAAAAAAGAAAGAATGTATTCAGATTATTGAATGGTCTTTGGAGTCAAGCTATCCTGCCAGCCTGGATCTCTCACTTCCAGCATGTTATGTGAACACATATAAAACTCTTGTCATATTTAAGTTATTGCAAATTCTCTTAGCTAAAGAAAGTTAGCCATACACTGAATATTGCAGGCAATGTTACCAAAACCTTGTGATTTTCATGGCTTTTCTGTGGAGCCCCTCAATGTACTTCTGTTGCTACTTTCCCCCACACTCCTACTTACAGGCATGTACACACACATACACACACATACACTTAGAGATGAACCCACATGCATACCAAGTATAAAGTAAAGTAAATTAACAAGGTATAGATGGCAGATGGAGGCAGAGGTTATATTAGAACCAGGTAGGCATGAACCAGACATTTTGCCTCAGGGCTTTGGTTGGTTGTGTGCAATGAAATAAGCTATTTGACCAAGATTTAAGTTTCTCCAGGAAACCCCACTTGCATAGGATTTTCTTGATCATTCTGGAGGAGGCTAGTATTATAAAAGTATTTTTAAAATATTGTACTGTTAATAAGCATGCTTTGCATTCATAACTCAGTTTTTATAACCTTGGTTATGCAAATACTTATTGTTCATTTCTATCTGGTTTAAAATTTAGAAGAACCACCTGCCTGCAAAAGAGAACAAATATCAATTCAAATTTGGGTTAAGGCCAACTTTCACAAGCCACAAACTTGCTGGCAGCAAATTTAGCAACAGAAAGTACATTCTAGAGCGTGAAAGATCTGCCACATCTATCTTTAGTATGAACACCCAGTGTCTGTACTATCTATAGATATAGTAGTGGGAGAAAAAATAACAAAGGATACAATTTCAAAAAATAAAGAATGGGGTAATGTGGGAAATCAGGAGTTACACTAAACAAATATTTGGCAATATGTAGTTTTACAGGTTGAATATGCAAAAATCGGTATTATTACTACTCATGTAAAATTGTTGAATAGTCATAAAGTATGCCTGTTTATGGTAGGAAAGCCATGTGCAATATAGGATTGATGCTTGTAAAGAGACAAGAATAAGATAAGACAATGAAACAGGTCCACAAGCATGAGACAAAATATACTCCAGATTAAATAGGCTTGAAACACTAGAATGCACTAAGTGATTAAAATAATTAAAATGGAGCAATTGAGATGTAAAGATGAAGGTGAATGCTTTTAGTGAAAGCATTGTAGCATTCATTCTCCCAGTCGAGGATGCATAGCAGTCTCTGTCCTGAGAGAAAAGGAGCTAGATGCCAAGCTTTCACCCAGGGCTGCCTAGCAACTAGCTCTTCTAGGGAGGGCAGTGCATAAGTTAATCTCTTTGGTAGGCATTTGTAGCTATTAATTTAATTAGCAAAGGCACTGTAGCATGAATCATCCTGGTGCAAGAGCAAAATATTAATGAAGATTTGAAATTCTAACTTCAAATAGGCACATTGAAGACTGTTCCCAAGTCATGGTGGGCTAGGGGAAACTTATTAAAGAAAAAAAAAGTAATACAGAAAACTTTCTCCCTTGCAATCAGGTTCTGTGGGGTTTCTTGAAGAGACTACAACTTAAATTTGCTTTCTTGATTCTCATTGCGCAGGAACTTATTGTTTAGCTTTGAAAGTAGAGACTGAGAGAGGTTTTTCTAACACTAAAATTCTGTGAATTGTGAATACCTGCTCAGTATCCCAGTTTTAATTGTACCTTTCCTTAGAAAATCCATGGATTTGCCAACATAACTGTCTTTAAGGCAAATTGTATTGGATACTTTTCAAAGGCTATTAATGCTTCTCTTGTTACTGAGTTAGAAGGAAAACTGTTCAGTGATAACAAGAAATGTTATATGGTTTTGACTCAGAGGCTGAGTGTTCTATCCCCACAAGGCTCCTGCCCAGACCTCTCCATTTCAATTTAATAAAAGACAGTTGTATTTTAGATGTTTCTAGAAGTCAAGTTCCACCAAAGGCGGATCACCTAGCATTTTATGTACTTTTGAACAACTTTTTCCTCTGGCAAAATGCTTTAATGGGGCACTAGATCTTGACATTGAAAATAATACTGTGTGATAAAGCTTCAATGTTGTTACAAGCTTTAACGAAGATACACTGGAAAAAAATTGTAACCTCCCAAGTCCTTGTTTTGTTCCTCTTTCATTCTTTTCTAATAGAAGAATGGAATTCAACAATATTCTAGTTTCTGCAAAGTAAAACAGTAATTTGCTCATTTTTTCCTGGCTACTGCTGTGAAAATGATGCCTTTTCATTTTATAAGAGAATCTGAAGTTAGAAATTAGTTCTGTAGGATATTTGTGAACTGATTATCCATGAGGTCAAAGATGTTAAATGCCTGGAGAAAAATTGTAAGTCAAAAGAAAAGGGAAAACAACCATTACAGTAGCAGAGATGGTTATTTAAAATCATAAAGTCAATGCGTGATCTATGAAATGTAACTTTCCCATGGGCAGTAGTGAAATGTGTGTCTGTGTTTTTGTATGCGTATATGTGTGTCTGTCATAATTCCTAACCCTTCAAGTGTGTTTAATAGGATGTACACTTACAAAAATAAAGTTGTTTTACTAGAACTAACTCATCTGGCTTCAAATATTTACTTCACCACCATACCTAACAAAAGAAATAGAAACACAGAGGCAAACAATCCAATGTTTCTCAGGTACTTGTTTGGCTAAAAGAACAATCAAATTAACTCATTTTTTTTTTGAAATTATGAAGCCAAAATAAAATTCTTACCTAGAGATGGTTGGGTCAGACTGTTTAATATATTAGTTCTCAAAGTGTGTTCTTGGACGAGAAGTACCAGAATCACCTGGGAAACAGCTGAAATGCAAATTATTAGGCTCTTCTCCATACCTAAGGAATCAGAAATCCCGGGATTGGGACCTACCTAGTAATTTGTGCTTTAAGAAGCTCTCCAGGTGATTCTGACACATGTTAAATTTGGAGAAGCACAGCTTTTTATTTGCCTCTTGATAAATACCCTTCATCATGGCAATAACATTTTCTTCCCCCTCATTTCTTGGCAACTATCATAAATATAATAATATTGTTACTTTACATAAATTTTATTTAAAATATATTTTAAAACACTTCTTATTTTATTTTCCTATTAGTGGGAGATAAAAAAATTCATAACATTTCCACACATTCACAAGATACAATAAAAAGTGTAAGAAAAGAGGACAGAGAAACCAACACTTAGATATAACCCACAAACAACATTTTGTTAAATAATTTTCTGTGTGTCTATAAATCTATATCTATAATCATGATCCATGGTGCTTTGGGTGGGAGAAAGCTTTTATTTTATTTCTTTTGCCAAAATATGAATTACATATTGTTTCAGCGGACTTTTGCTGGGTTATGTGTAAACTGAACAAATTTCAAACTCTCGATGGCATAAAACATTCAAATTGCGCTGTTTTTCCTTGTATCACAGCAGCAGTTCAGGGTCTTTGTTGCTGGTCTGAATTCCACGAACATCCTTATATTAGGACCCAGGCTGAAGAATCTGCCCCTGTCTGTCAAAGGTAGACATACAAACTGATCCACAAATGCATGTAGAGATTTGCTCAGAAGTGGTACTACCACATACAATCCCATTCCACTGACTATAGCAAGTCTCAAGAGCACAGCTGACAATAGAACCAGAATGAAGCCTGCCCTGCAGAAAAGCGCAGCAAGCCACAGGACAGGAGCTGAAAGCATAAGACCCATAGCAGGAAGGAAGTTGGTTCTTGGGAACAACACAGTTTGCCACAAGTATTCGTTCTCTTCTGTTCTTTTCTGGCACATCTAATGTCATTATTGTCTTTGTACTTCTGCTATTATACACACATCATTTCAGTTTCCTCACCACTCTATTTCCTCCCCTGAGGACGTCCACTCAAGCGTCTTCCACAGACTGAATTGCTTTCTCCTCTTCTTCACCTTCAAATCACTGCTGTCTTCTGCAGACCATCCCTGTCTCCAGGTCACTTCATCTCTTCCAGTCACATGTTTGAGAATTTACTTGCATGTGGTGGCTATTACAATTAGTGAGTCATGATTATAATTCTGATTATAATGCATAGTGATTATTTATTTAATGTTTTATTCCAAAAGTAGTTTCTAAGTTCCATAGAGAAAGGAAAGCGGATGATTTTTCTGGCCATTGTATCTCTAAACAAGGTGTGGATAGAATAGTGGCTCCATAAATATTAACTAGCAGACTGAATTTTTCTAATTTTTATCTTTTGCAATATTTTTTATTTTTTTATTTTTTTGAGCAAGACAACGGTCTTGCTCTGTCGCCAGGCTGGAATGCAGTGGCGTGATCTCGGCTCACTGCAACCTCCACCTCCTGGGTTCAAGCGATTCCCCTACTTCAGCCTCCCGAGTAGCTGGGACTACAGGCACATACCACCACGCCTGGCTACTTTTTTTGTATTTCAGTAGAGACGGGGTTTCACCATGTTGGCCAGGATGGTCTCAATCTCCTGACCTCGTGATCTGTCTGCCTCAGCCTCCCGAAGTGCTGGGATAACAGGCATGAGCCACTGCGCCCAGCCTGCAATATTTTTATTTCTTCTCGTTTGTTATGATTGAGGAGATACATAACATGTTTATTTTATTCATTACACTTATAACTTTAAATAACACAATTGAATCCATCTTTATTAATTTATTAACTGCATATCAGAAGCAAAATGTTTTATTCCTTATATAAAAATCAAAAGAAATTGTCCCCTTACACATGCTCTTCCAATTATCTTTCCAGATGTTTGTGGTCTGTTTTGTGATGTTTTTCTTAATGTATTTTGTTATTTTTATTTCATGGTCTTTTATTCAAGAACTTTGAAATCTACATCCTGTATTACACATATAATTACTAAATATTTTTGGGCTTAGTTCTTTGTTTACAAGGACTGGATACCTGCTGGTTGTCTTTTACAGCACATGTCCCTATTTGTGTCTTCTTTATTTTGGGGTATTTCTGGGTTAGTATTTAGTTGCAGTAATAAATAGAGCTTGTGGGAAGGGTATATATAGAATTCCTGAGTCCTCAAATTCACAAGAATGTCCTTATATTAATTATACAATTGAATTATAACATTGTTTGTGTAGAATGAAATTGAAGCATACTATCTTTCACCCAAGTTATTGACACATGTATCTTTTTTTTAGTTGGTTGTTGTTAAAATGCTTTGTAACATTGGGGCTAATGCAGAGGTCTTTATTTAAAATCCCAACCCTTCTAAAGTCTGCCTGGTTGCTATTGAGTAAATTCCTGGGACTCATATTTGACCCAAAGCCTCTCTTTCATGCCATATACGAGGTACAAATTATTTATAATTGCTCTTAGGAAAAGCTCAAAATCTTCAACACAGCCTACACATGATCTGATCCCACTAGATTCTCCTGCTCAAATTTGCCATGAGCAAACATAAACATCTCTGTCTCTAGTTGCTTAAACAAGAGGAGATATATTACTTTTAACCAAAATATTTCTGTAACAAGGATGCTGTTTTCATCAGACCAAACTAAGGTCTAAGAAGTTCCATACGATAGAAAGTCCCTAAACTAATAATGCCTCATTTCTTACTAGCATTCTTTCAACATTGGTCTGGGCACAACTGTCAGTGTCCAAGATAGAAAGGAAATCAAAGATTGTTGTTCTGCTGTTGAGGTGCCATGTGAATCAAATCCTAACCCCAGTGGCTCCAACTCATCTTTTTTATGTGTTAATTTTATACTTTCTCTAAATCTAGAGGTTGACACTCAAAAATGCTCCTCTCTTTCTACCTATTGTGCTGTCTGGGATGTTGCTGACATCACTTCAGTAACTGGCAGGCAAGAAAGAAGCAGTAAAGCTGTCTACAGACTGGGTTTCACAGAGCTTCAGGAAGTTTGGGATTGGCTGCTGATGTTTCAGCATCAGTTAAAGTCACCATTTGTAATGGGAACCAGAAGCATAGCAGGATTTTGAGTTGGCATGTATCATAAAAGAATACAGAAGCTAGAAAAATGAAAATATAGTCCTGCTTCATAACATCTACTGAAATAATATCCCTCTATGCTTTCTTATTTTAAAGCAAATTTCTTATTTACTAATATTCCTTTACTTATTTTTTCTATAGTAATTGACAAAAATTTAGTTTTGCATTGTCACGGAAAAGGTGAGAATAAGTTAGTTTTTCCATCAATGGATGTAGGCTACTTTTAGCATTCCATTATAACTTTAAATCTGGAAGAAAAAGTTGTTTCTCTGGGTACCGAAGTGTATTACTAAGGCTAAATCCTAGGTAGTATGGTGTCCTTGACATTCATTAACATGAATATTGTGTATGTATATGTATGTATATATACATGTTTATGTATATATATATATATATGTGCACCTGTGTGTTATAAATGCAAATAACTGTCAAATCAGTATAAAAAAACTTGACTTAAAATGGCTAAGTAAGGACACTTTTATCTCACAGAACCCACAGTCTGTAAGTGAGATAGGTCTAAGCTCTAGCTCCATTTATCTGATCTTCCAACTCCTTTACCCTCATTGGTGTGCACTTTGTTTCATTTTATTTCCTCAGACTACCTTTTCTCATGGTCATAAGACGATTGTCAGTGGTAAACAAGGCAATGAGCTCCCTGGTTCATTTCCAGTACAAGTAAAAGAAAATTCTGTCCCAGAAACAATAGAATATAACATTCTTTCATTCAGTCTCATTGGTCCAAATTAGGTGAAATACTAATATCATCAGAACTCATAACCATCATCAGAAAGTAATATACATTGATCGATGTAAGAAAAGATTCCCTAACCAATTTCTGACGAAAGAGCTAAGACATCTATGATTGATGTAAACTAATACAAGCCCACTCCTGGTGTTGGGCTAAGGATCAGCTTCTACTGAGTCACATGATCTACTTGTGAGGTGGTGGGTTCTGAAGAAAACTGGGATTTTAGGAAAGATTGGTCACTGTAAAAAACAATAGACAATATCTTCTTAAAGAAAAACCTATGTCTCATTTGAAAGAGTTCTGAGAACAGCCAGATGAGAAGCGGATGAGAAGTTTATTTTCTAATATCTTATAGAATATTGGTTAGACTGTACCTAAGAAAGCCTCTGTAATGGCACAGCTCTGACTTTTAAACTTAAATCCATTTCTACTTGCTTGGTTGAGTTTGGCCACATTACTTTTCTGTAAAATGGGGAAATGATATTACTTACCAAATAAGAATTTATTTTTCTTTCATTAATTACTTAAGTGAGACAATTCATGGGCCTGGCAATAAATGTTGACTTTATTTTTGCTATTATTAATTTTTCTTAAAATTTAGAAATGTCATTTGAATAAGTTGTTTCCTGATCACATTCCATTAAATTTCCTACAATGTTTTAACTAACTCCTTGGGTAGTTCAGCTCCTTCTTCATTTTAGGAAATTTTTTTTCCTCTTTTATTTTAAATTTGAAATATTTTTTATGTTGTATTTGCACTATTCTCTTCTTCAGAGACATAATCATCTCTGTGTGTTGTATTCTACAATTTGATTTCCACATCTGTCATTTTGTTTGTAATCATTCATCTGTTTATTATTTTTGTTTGCATTACTTTGATTTTCTTAACCTTATGCTGCACATAACTGTTTTGGTTTTGTGTGTGGTCAATTTTAATCCTCACTGTTTTTAATATGTTGTTTGATTGAGAGATGATATTGTTTTGCTTTTTCATTTTTTTTCCTGACAACTTCTTTTACATTTTCTTCTGTTGTTTCGGCACCTCACTATTGAAAACTCATTTCATCAAATTAATGTTTTTTAAAATTATTATTTCTTGACATTGTTAAGAAGTTGGCTATACTTGTTTTGGATTTCGGTGGTTAATCAATTTCCAAAATGGGCTCTTTATTTGTTTTTCTGTTTTGTTTTTGTTTTTTTGTTTTTTAGACAAGGTCTTGCTCTGGCACCCAGGCAGGAGTGCAGTGGTGCAGTCATGGCTCACTGCAACCTCTGCCTCCCAGGCTCAAGTGATCCTCCCACCTCAGCCTTGTGAATAGCCAGAACTACAGGTGTGTGCCACCACACCTAGCTAATTTTTGTTTTTTGTTTTTTTTAGTAGAGAGAGGGTTTCACCACGTTGCCCAAAATGGTCTCAAACTCCTGGACTCAAGCAATCCACCCACCTTGGCTTCCCAAAGTGCTAGGATTACAGGCATGAGCCACCATGCCCTGCCTGTATTTGTTGTATGAAGCTCCTCTTTGTATTTATATATTGTTCTATATGCCTTATCAAATTAATCTTACTTGTTTTCTCCTTGCATGTTTATCTTTGACTGATGAGAGTATGGGTTTTTTGGTTTCTAGTTAGTGTGAGTGAATTATCTATGACCTTGTTTAGGTGGATGAATTTTAAAATCCGGTTTTGAATTGAACTTGAAAGCTTGAGGACCAGATGTACCTGGTTGTTATTTTTTTTTCTTCTTAATTCTGCACCAGGAAGTATCCTACCTAATTTGATGAGTATTTGTCTTGTTAACTTTTAATGTAACACACAATTCAAGATTAACCAGTCAGCTACGAGCACATTTACATGCACAGACTAGAAAACCTAGAGAAAATGGATAAATTCCTAGAAACACACAAGTCCCCAAGATTGACCCAGGAAGAAATAGAAATTCTGAACAGACCGATAACATGTAATGAAATTGAATCAGTAATAATAATAAAAAATCACTACCAACTAAAAAGCCCAGAATGATATAGATTCAGAGCAAAATTTTCCTAGAGTTACAAAGAAGAGCTAGTACTAATCTTATGTAAACTATACCAAAAAATTGAAGAGGACAGATTCCTCCCTAACTCATTCTATGAAACCAGTATCACTCTGATAGCAAAATAAGACAAGGACACAGCCATAAAAGAAAACAACAGGCCAATATTCCTGATTAACACAGATAACAAATATCCTCAAGGAAATACTAGCGAACTGAATCCAATAGCACATCAGAAACATAATGCATCATGATCAGGTGGGTTTTATACTAGGGAAGGAAGGATGGTTCAACATACGCAAATCAATAAATGTGAATCACCACATAAACAAAATGAAAAACAAAAAACATATAATCATCTCAATAGATGCAAGAAAAGCATTCAATAAAATCTAACATCTCTTCATGATAAAACCCTTAACAAAATAGGAATTGAAAGAACTTATTCCAAAATAATATGCCATATATGTAGGACAAACCCACAGCCAACATCATACTGAATGGAGAAGAGTTGAAAGCTTTACCCCTAAGAACTGGAACAAGACAAGAATGTCCATTCTCACCACTCCTATTCAACAGAGAACATAGTACTGGAAGTCCTAACCAGAGCAATCAGGCAAGAGAAACAAATAAAAGGCATCCCAAATGGAAAGAAGAAGTCAAATTATCTCTGTTTACTGATAACATGATCTTATACCTGGAATACTCTAAAGACTCCTCCAAGAGATGTCTAGACTTAATAAGTGACTTCAGTAAGGTTTCAGGATACAAAATCAATGTAAAAAAATCAATAGCATTTCAATAAACTAATAACTTTCAAACAGAACCATGTCAAAAACTCAATCCCATTTACAATAACAAAAACAAAAAAAAGTTAGGAATACATTTAACTAAATATGTGAAAGATTTCTATAAAGAGAACTACAAAACACTTGTGAAAGAAATAATAGATAACACAAATAGAAAAACATCGCATCTTAATGGATGGGAATTGTTAAAATGACCATATTTCTCAAAGCAGTATACAGATACATCACAATTCCTATCAAATTAGTAATGCCATCTTTCATAGAATTAGGAAAAAAAATCCTAAAATTCATACAGAACCAAAAAAGAACTTGAATAGTCGTAACCAAAGCAATCCTAAGAAAAAAGAAAAAACTGAAGGCATCACATTTTCTGACCTCAGATTACACTACGAGGCTAGGGTAACTAAAAACAGCATGATACTGGTACAAAAATAGACAGATAGATCAACGGAATAGAATAGATAATGCAGAAATAAAGCTACATTCCTACAATGAACTGATCATCAATAAAGCTCAAAAATATACAAATATTGAAAATACAAAAGTTGAAAAGGACATGCCATTTAATGAATTGTTCTGGGAAAATTGGATTGCCATATGTACAAGAATGAAAGTAATCTCACAATATACAAAATTAAATATTAAGACCTGAAATTATAAAAATTTTTGAAGAAAATCTAGGAAAAACTCTTGTGGACATCAGCCTACACAAATAATTTATAACTAAGAACACAAAAGCAAATGCAACAAAAATGAAAATAGACAAATGGAACTTAGTTAAATTAAAAAGTTTCTGCACAGCAGAAGATATAATTAACAGAGTAAACAGACAACCGACAAAATGGAAGAAATATTTGCAAACTACGCATCCCAAAAATACCTAATATCCAGAATCCACAAGGAACTCAAATAGCTCAACAAGAAAAAAACAAACCCATTAAAAGTGGGCAAAGGACATGAACAGACATTTCTTGGAAGAAGACATATATGCAGCAAACACATGACAAAATGCTCCACATGACTAATCATCAGAAAAATGCAAATTAAAACACAATGAAATATCATCTTACACCAGTCAGAATGGCTATTATTAAAAAGTCAAAAAATAACAGCTATTGGTGAGGATGCAGAGAAAAGAGAACACTTATGCTGTTGGTGGGAGTGTAAAATAGTACAACTCCTATTTGGAGATTTCTCAAAGAACTAAAAATGGAACTACCATTTGACCCAGCAACACCATTACTAGGTATCTATCCAAAGGAAAATAAATTGTTAAATCAAAAAGACAACTGTACTTGTATGTTTATTGCTGCACTTCTCATAGTAGCAAAGTCATGGACTCGATCTAAGTGTCCATCAACACGTGATTAGATAAAGAAAATTGTGTGTGTGTGTGTGTGTGTGTGTGTGTATATGTCTATATATATATTTATATATATAAATATATATGTATAGACATATATATTTTTATATATAAATATATATGTGTCTAGACATATATAAATATTATATATGTCTAGACATATAAATATTATATATGTATACACAGATATAATATTTATATGTCTAGACATATATATTTATATATGTCTAGACATGTATATACACTCAAAATATATATATACACATATACGTGTGTATATGTGTATATACACATATACGTGTGTATATGTGTATATACACATATACGTGTGTGTATATGTGTATATACACATATACGTGTGTGTATATGTGTATATACATATACGTGTGTGTATATATATGTGTGTATGTATATATATGTGTATATATATATATATACGCATGCCGTGGAATACTACCCAGCCATAAAAAAGAATGAAATCATGTATTTTGCAACATGAATGGAGCTGGAGGTCAACCTTCCAGGAAAAATAACTCAGAAACAGAAAGTCAAGTACCACATGTTCTCACTTATAAGTGGGAGCTAAATAGTGAGTACACATGGACATATAGTGGGAAATGACAGACACTGGGGACTTCAAGAGGGAGGTGGGTGGGAGGAAGGTGGAAGGCTGACAAATTACTTACTGGGTCAATGTTCACTATTCAGGTGATAGGAACAGCAGAGGCCCAAACCTCACCATTATGCAATAGATTCACATAACAGAACTTCACAGGTACACCCTGCATGTATAAAAATTAAAAATTAAATAAAAATAATAAATGCAAGAGCAAGAAATGGTGCAGTATAGAACTCCAAAAATTTATAACCCCACTAATACAACAGTTAGCCTATCAAAATTGTCACAGTCAACTTTGGGGAAACTACAGAATACAATAAATACCAAACAATAACCATGGTGTGCTTACTGCAGAAAAATGCTACTTAATCTTGTTAAGAAAATTTTATTACATTATTTCTGACTTCCCAAAGAATTCCCCATTTCTCAGCTTAGATATGGGCAATTGAGCAGTGGCTCAGATTTCTGCTGTGGCTTCCTGGTGCCATAAGTGTAAATAAAGATCTTGTCTCTCTCTCTCTCTCTGTATGTATGTATACACACACACACACACACACACAGACACACACACACATATATACTTGCATACATATATAAATATATGTGTATATATATATTTTTATATATACATATAATTCAGTCATTATAGTATAAACCTCTAGTTAATAGACTCATGTTGTAAGTGGTTACCATTTAAACAAGGTACTAACTTTTATTTTGTTTTTGCTGCTGCCATTTTATCTGCCACCACTACACTTTGGAAATAATTCCCTGCCTTTATTTTATCTTTTGTTGGGACAAAATGGGAAAATGTTGCATTTTAGTAGCTCTTCTCATTCAACTATTGGGATGTGACTTATTTGCAGTGGAAATAAAAGGTATTTTGGAGGATATTTAGTTTATTCTCATTTCATTTTTCCCAAATCATTTATGATTTGATGTCTCATATCTATTAGGAATATTCAGAGAAACATAACAGAATACTGATGAACAATAGCTTGAGCAACTAAATTTTATTATTACTTGATAACAGATATTTCAGAGGAATGCTGATTAGTATATCTGCTACATGATGTCATGGCTGACACCTCTTCCTCCTCTTGATCTTTCTCTCATGACTAGAAGATGCCATCACAGCTCCAACAGAAAATTAGAATATTTTTTGGTGAAAGTGAATAGCCCAAAAGAATACATCCCCAGGTACTCAGCTTTTATAATTCACTCACAAAATATCTAAGCATCTGCCCATAATAAAACAATTAACAAACTCTGTTTACATCCAAAGAACAGTTCTAGTACATCATCACCCTTAAATAAATGAACATTTGAAAAAAGCTTATAAGAGGAAAAGATTACTATAAAAACATGAGATTATTTGGTATTTCTCAAACTGCCTGGTAGTTATATGGGGTTCCGTTATTCTTTAATTTATATATAGATAATACACAAACTTATATGTATCCTTTATTCATTTCACATTGAAACACATGTTTAAAAAGAGTTTGATGGGCTGGGCGTGGTGGCTCACGCCTGTAATACCAGCACTTTGGGAGGCCGAGACAGGGGGATTATTTGAACTCAGGAGTTTGTGACAAGCCTGAGCAACATGGTGAAACCCAGTCCCTAATAAAATACAAAAAATTAGTGGGGAGTGGTGGTGTGCACCTGTAGTTCCAGCTACTTGGGAGGCTGAGGCAGGAGAATCGCTTGTACCCGGGAGGCGGAGATTGTAGTGAGCTGAGAGCCAAGATCATGCCACTGCACTCCAGCCTGGGCAACAGAGCAAGACTCTGTCTCAAAAAAAAAAAAAAAAAAAAGTTCAATGGTAGTATAGAGAGGAAGGCCAGCATCAACGCACCTGTTTTCTGTATTAGTAAAACAGTCTTTCATCTTTACACTTACTAGGTGGTGAGGCTATAGGAGGGAATAAGTAGCTTTTGCTTCTTCTGTGCTGGAGGCAGGTGAGGGAGAAGAGAGTTATGACTGGTGTTTCCTGAGCAAAATGACAGTGTTTGCCACAAGGGCTCATGTAGATTCCCAACTTACTTGCAGCTCAAGTTATGAAGTCTGCAACCAAGTGAACCAGACTGCTTAAAAGCTCCTGAATCCTCACAAATTTTATTCCAAACATTCCTCGCTAATCATATTCCCTTTGCTTAGAATATCCCTCACAGCTTTCTCTACCTTTAGAAATTGTGCTCAATGCTCAAGACCCAGAAACTGTCAAAGAGAAACTTCCACATTAACACCTCACCTCCTCCATGAACACTTCCCAATCTTACTCATTACTCTGGGTTAGAATTTCTCTCTTCTTTCTTTAAGATATTACTGCGTTTTTTAAAGTGGCTTTTAAAATGTTTTATGTTCTGATATGTATTAAGGTGATTTTGCTGTATTTATTATCATTCTCACTAGACTGCAAGCTCTGTAAAGTTGATCTTTTTTTCTGCTTATCTCTTCCAAAGCACATTACGAAGTGCTTGGCACATAGCAAATGCTCTTTTTTGTTTGTCTCAAAAAAAGTTGTTCAATTGGATGCATCTTAACCAGAAACTTGACTTATATTTAAAAACACTTCTTTGGGAAGAAATGAAAAAATATAGGTATATATTTGTCATTTGTAAGGCTTCTATGAATGCTTAGGTTAAATTTATCCACTTAGGTACTCCTCTTATTTATATTTTCTTCCTTAAAAAATGTGAGTAGTAGACATTTATCCTTGCATAATTTCAAGCACTTCAGTTACTGAAGAAACTATGAGTGGGTGATTTACAAAAGGAAACACCAATTTGATTCATCTTTTTCTGCTCAGTCTCGAGGTTGACTGTGCTTTTCAGGTAGATGGCCTGTTGAACAGGGTTTTAGAGTTCCCCACTGACACAGAAGTCAGAGACATTCTGTAGCGACTGCATCTATAGATGATAAATAATGCCAGAATCCACGCTGCCTTTATATGTCTTTTTTGAACACAGACTAACCTTTAAAGCTATAAGTTACAATTTCCCACTGTCTACTGAGCTGCCAACAATAGGATGGGTCCCCTGTGTTCAGCTGAACTAACCGAAATTCTAAAGTTCAAAAGAAAGAGATGGGGTTTCTTGCTTTAATGTTGTCTTCTATTTTCCCTTTCTTCTTTTAAAATCTTATAGTTACATCTTGGAGTTCTGTGGCTTGTTACACATTGCTGAACATTCAATGCCCAGGGTAAGGTAAACACAATCCTTTATAATCCTTCCCCAATCCCTTTTGATTAAATATGTTCCACGAGTCTGTCTAAATGAGTGCAAAGGGGCCAGTAAAGCTGCTTCAGCTTAATTGTTGTTGGCATTCTTTTTCACTTGGGGCCTTAATGGGAAGCTTCTCTTTGACATTTTTTTTTAGCAGTAAAACTGCCATGAATTCCCATATACTTTGTAGGAATGTTTTCATTAGTTTGAGAGTCTATATTTTCCCCTCTAAAGTAACTGCCTAAAAACAAAATGAAAATCAGCGTTAGGAATTCTTGGTTAGAATCACAGGGCACCAGATGCCATCATTATAATTTTTAAACGTTCCAGGATACTTCTGAGAATAAAAGAATAAATATGTGTTTAAGTATTTTAAGGATACATGGAATGTATTTATATGCATGTATATTAGATACAGCAAAATTTTAATATTAAAATTTTATTGGAATTAGATTTGTACTATATAGACATATGTGACCTAAAATTTTCATTTTGTTTAAATAATTTGTTGGTTTGTAATAGAAATTACTTCTTTATTTGACAATTTAAAAAATTTTAGCAAAATGGGTAAAGGACTTCAGTCAAATATGTGTCACTCTACAAAAATAAGAAAATATTCAAGTGGCATGAATCAGTATTAAACAAAGTACATACTTATTCTAACTCAAGTTTGTGTTAGACTCAGTCAATCAAAAAAGTATCAGAATGCCAGAACTTTCTAGATAATTGAAAATGTATTAAGGTGTCACTTTAGTCTACTTAACTATAAATTGTACTAACTGTGGAAGTCTGTAAAATGATTTAGCTTTTCTTTTTAACATTTTGCTTACAATTCTTGCGTACTGTATATATGAATGCTTTTGAAAATTTTAGCACCTGCTCTATTTAAAAGTTTAGTTTAGCTCCTAAAATATCTTCGTATCCATTAACATAATCAAAGTGTTAGCTGAATACAATTTTGCCTAGAACAATGATTCAAAGGCCTACTGAATTTTTAAAGAGCTGCTTATACTGACACCTTCTAATTAGAAGCTTCTTTTATCAGAATACTAAGCGAAGTTGATGTCAAGTTTTTTTTCCTTACATACCTAGTTACCTACAAAAAGTTACAATACTCGCTTATTGTAAACCTAAATTTCTAGTTCTATTTAGAAATATTTCTTTAAGAGGGGTTTATGATTAGCTTCTAAAGTATATTTTTAAAAACAATTATTTATATAAATTAAAAAACATGGCATATTATAACCAGTCTATGAAAATACCATTAGAGATGTTTTCTTAAAAACCCAAATTGTTATGGTTCCACTCTCATTTGTCCATGTGAGCTCTAACTTTCTGAATCGATCCTTAGCAACAGCTTCTCAGTCCTTTGCTCAGCTGGTAGCCATTGCCCAGGCACAGCCTTTTGCTGCTGTTCTTTCCTCATATCATACTATGTTACTAAGCTTTTGCTGAAATTCAGCCAAGCCCTTTCACCCTACAAGCCAGAAGGACTCCAGTGTTTAGCAATGGAATTTTTAATGACTTTTCTAAATACCGCTCTGGAGGTCAAAGTCATTTCCAAAGCCAGAGAAGTTCTTCTGGTTTTTGCCACCTCATAGAACATACACCCTCTTCTATTCCCACCTCATTTGATTTTTAATTTTCTTCCCTTCTTTTACGTTTATTTTGTGGGGGTAGGTAGTCTATATCTATCTAGTCTCTGGATAAAAACTTCAGTGGGCCTCAGGTTTTCCCTGGTTACTGTTAAGCAATAAAAATGTCTATGATCCTTTTAATTCAAGAAAACAGTTTTATTTCAGTAACCAAATGCCTGGTACTTTGTAGTAAACACCATAAACATGGGTTAAAATAAGTCTTTTCTCTTTTCAGGGTTTTCATAATGAGTTGTTGAAGTCAAGAAAAGGATAAATTTTTTTGCTTACTCAGCAGTTTTACTTCCTATCTTCCATATTGCTAGATGGAATTTCTAAATTTACGAAGCTTATATCAAATAGAGGTTGAAGCAGGGTTTGAGTAGGTAGAGGGAGATAAGCAGAGCAGGAAAGTGTTTACTCAAGGGTGATTTTGGTAGTGATCTAGCATCAGTGCACTTGGTTCATGGTAGATATTTATAGTTCATTATATCAGTCATGGATGTCTTCATGAATTCTTTGGAAACATCCATTATGAAGATTCTCCATTAGTGCCTTATTTGAGTCATGATTATTTTAAATTATCTGTTAACTTTTTTCGCTAACATTTGTGTTATATCTGAGTCTGGTTCTGTCTCTTGGCAGTGTCTTGTTCCTCTTGCTTTTCTGTATGACTTGTAAAGTTTCTGCTTTTTTTTTTTTTTGAAAGCCAGAAATTGTAGGATTGTAGAAACTAAAATAAATAGTCTTAATTTCAAAGTTGTATGCATTTTCTTCTGGTAGGTCTTTAATTTGGGGGTTTGAGTTGATCTATTCAGGGATTGCTATATTGCTAGTGCCCCTAGCCACCTACCATACAAAAATGTTAACTGTTTATGGAGAAAGATAGCACAATCCTAGACCTTCAATTATTTTCACATTTTCACTATTTTTCAGATACAATACTCTGTCCATGAAAAACAATCAAGTGAAGCCTAGGACAACATGAGCAACCAAAAGAAGTAATAATATCTGCTATGGTTTAAATGTGTTCTCCAAATTTCATGTGTTGGAAACTCAATACTCAAGTGTATATCCTGATAGTATTTGGAGGTAGAGTGTTTAAAGGTAATTAGAATGATAAAGTCATCCAGATGGGGAACCCATGATGAGGTTGATTGCTTTGTTCAGGAACAGAGACCTGAGCTGGCACACACTTGCCGTTTTGCCATGTGATGCTTCTGCCATGTTATGATGCTGCAAGAAAAGCCTCACCAGATATGATCTCTCTACTTTGGACTTCCCAGCCTCCAGAACTGTAAAACATAAATTGGTTTTCTTTATAAATTTTTCAGTCTGTGGTACTCTGTTATAGCAACAGAAAATGGACGAAGAAAATATCCAAAAAAAAAATCTCCAGAAAGACTCTAGATATTAGATTTATCAGACACAGGCTTAAAAATAATAATATTTGCCTGCTTACAGATATAAAAGACAATTTTAACAGAGGATTGAAAAGAAAACAAACAAAAAGGACAAAACATTTTTCGAATGATAATATACTAATTATAAAGCTAAACAAATTTATAATTACTATAATATAGTAATTACAAACCTAAAAATTACATAATCAAAAGTAAAAGTCCATAAGACACACCTGTAGCAATGATCACATGCAGTACCAGGATACTGGCTTCTAATATTTTTCTCCAATACAAGGAACCAGGGAACCTCAGAGAAATGGCTAATTGTAGGGATGGTACAGGAAATATACAAAATGAACTTGGATCATCTTGTAGTGCCAGAATATAAGAAGACAGAAAATCAACCAAACAGAATGATGAGTATATTCAAAGGACACAGGAGCCAAATAAAAGAGGTCCCAGTGGCAAAACTGGAACAATTTGAGCCACGTGATAAATAAAATGGTATTGGATTAAAGCCCGAAGTATTAAATAAATATTTCTAATTCCATACCAATATAAAGGTATGATTGAATAGATAAATCAATGGGGAATGAGAGAAAAATCTTTCATGAAGAAGAATTTGGAATAATTTATTTAAATATTCTGCCCTAAAGGAAATGGAGACTAATTCTTCAGTCTTTCAGTGTAGGCTGCACATAGTGACTTCCTTTCCAAAAAGGAAAGGGGGTAAAGAGCCCTGACAAATACTACTTCAGCCAGGCAGCGGTCAAGGTCAACATGAGAAGTTATAAAACACGTTAATAATATGGACCCTTGATATGACGAAATGAAAATAGTACTTTACCTGCGTGATCTAATAAGCCCTGTCTAAATATGAAATAAAATCCAAACATCAAATACATCCCACAGGGGCATCCTACAATATATTTGACTTCTCAAAACTGTCAAGGTCATCCAAAAGAAGAAACACTTGAGAAAATGTCACAGGCAAAGTAACTTAAGGATATATGAAAGTTAAATGTAATATGTTTTCCTGGATAGTATCCTGGAAAAGGGTGTTAGATAAAATCTTAGAAAATCTAAGTAAACAATGAATGATAGTTAATAGTACTGTATCAATATTGGTTTATTAATTGTAACAAATGTACCATGTTAATATGTGGTGTTAATAAAATAGGAAACCGTAAATCTAAAACTATTTTTTAAATTAAAATCTGTTAACTATATATATATATATATATATATATATATATATATTTTTTTTTTTTTTTTTTTGAGACAGAGTCTCGCTCTGTCACCCAGGCTGGAGTGCAGTGGTGCAGTCGGCTCACTGCAAGCTCCGCCTCCCAGGTTCACACCATTCTCCTGCCTCAGCCTCCCCAGCAGCTGGGACTACAGGTGCACGCCGCCACATCCTGCTAATTTTTGTATTTTTAGTAGAGATGGGGTTTCACCGTGTTAGCCAGGATGGTCTCGATCTCCTGTCCTTGTGATCTGCCCGCCTCGGCCTCCGAAAGTGCTGGAATTACAGGCGTGAGACACCGGCCTGTTAACAATATTTTTAAACCTCAATAGATAGATCAGCAGATTTAACGTAGCTGAAAGAGAATATATAAACTAGAAGACAGAGTTGATGAAAATATGCAGAATAAAGCATAGATTGACAAAGGGGTGGAAAATACAGAGGAGAAGATGAGAAACTCAGCGGATGGAGAGAAATATCTGAACTTAAATGAAATTAGGTTTCTAGGAGAAAAGCAGAAAAAGAAAAGGAATATAAGCAATGAATGATGAGAAATAATTAAGATTTTTCAGGATTGATATTAAGACACAGATTTGTTCTCTATTAACCCAAATCAATTTAAATATAAAGAAGGCTATACAACAAAAATTACCATGAAATTGCTGAAGAACAAAAACAAAGTGAAAATATTAGCAGTCAGAAAGGAGTACAATGCATATACCATTTTGAAAGGAGTGACAAACTGAGCAGCAGAATTCTCAGAGGAAATAACGGAATCCAGAAGACAATGTATTGATATTTTCTATGTGTTAAAAAATTAACTACAAACCGGTAAGTATATATCTAATAACAAGTATCCTTTTAAGAATAAAAGTAAAATACAGATTTTTAAAGGACCATCAGCTTCTCTTAAAGGGAAATACAAAAATGTATTTCTGGCATATACTGAGATCATGGAGGATGAGAGGCAGGACTAGACTGAAGCTCTGACTCGGCATTGGAACAGCGTGTGGAGGCTCGCATCATGAATTTATGCTCCAGAACAACTGCAGGAATAAATCAGGTAACTTCAGAGGACCTACAGACCCCGTGAAGGAGCCAGATTGCTCCTGCAGGACCCAGGAGACAACCCGAATACTGTGAGTATCCAAATGTAGAAGTGGGAAATGGAGATCGTCCACCCACAAATACTCACCCCCAATGGGGAAACCAAAGGCTTAGACCATGGGAGAAGATTTTGACCTTACCTGAAGCTGAGTCAATTTAGAGAACTGAACAAAATACAGGGGTAGAGGAAGTAGTGGGAAAAGCCCTGGGACCTCACTGGGTCCCCTAGTAAGCTGTTTATGCTTGGCCTCACAGGGATCCTCCAGGATGGGGACAGAGGTGCTGGGAAAAGGCCACAGGGAGAAGGAAATCTCCAGCTGAACTTTGTAACAATTTGAACTGATCAAGAAGTCTCCTGGCCAGAACTCGGGGGAGGGCATGAATCCAATGTAGAGACTCCACAGGCTGAGGTAGAAGGAAAGCCATATTTGCTTTTGCAGCTGGGAGGCAGGTAGCCTGGGGCAAGTTCTCAGCCCTGCTCACCCACTGCCTGGGAACAGTCTTGGTGCTGTCGGGGGTGGGCATGGTGGGAGATAGACTGGCCCTTTGGATTGCGTGGGAGCTGGGTAAGGCCTGTGACTGCTGGCTTTCCCCCATTTCCCTGACGATCTGTGTGACACAGTAAAGACAGTCATAATCCTCCTAGGAACATAACTCCATTGACCCAGGAACCTCATCCCTCTCCCCTATAGCAGCTGCAGCAAGATCCGCCCAAGGAGAGTCTGAGCTCAGACATGCCTAGCCCTGCCCCCACCCAGTGGTCCTTCCCTACCCACCCTGGTAACTGAAGACAAAGGGCATATACTCTTGGGAGTTCTAGGCCCTGCCCACCAGCTGTTCCTCCCTGTACTACAACAGCTGATGCTTTCTGGAAAGTGCCACTTCCTGGCAGGAGGCCAACCAGCACAAAAATATTGCATTAAAACCACCAAAGCTAAGAACCTTCACAGAGTATATTTCCTTCCCCTGCCACCTCCATTGGAACAAATGCTGGTATCCATGGCTGAGAGACCCACAGATGGTTCACATCACAGGACTCTGTACAGCCAATCCCCAGTACCAGCCTGGAGCCTGGTAGATTTGCTGGGTGGCTAGATCTGGAAGACAGACAATAATCAGTTCAGGTGAGACGCAGTGGCTCATGCCTGTAATCCTAGCACTTTGGAATGCTGAGGCAGGCAGATCACGAGGTCAGGAGTTTGAGACCAGCCTGGTCAATATGGTAAAACCCCATCTAAAAATACAAAAAAATTAGCCAAGCATGGTGGTGCACACCTGTAATCTCAGCTACTTAGGAGACTGAGGCAAGAGAATTGCTTGAACCTGGGAGGTGGAGATTGCACCACTGCACTCCAGGCTGGGTGACAGAGTGAGACTCCATCTCAAAAAATAATAATAAATAAATAAAATAATAAATAAATAATCACTTCAGCTCAGCTCTCAGGAAGCCACATCCATAGGAAAAGGGAGAGAGCACTACATCAAAGGAATACCCTGTGAGACAAAAGAATAATAGCCTTCAGCCCTAGACCTTCCCTCTTATAGCCTACCCAAATGAAAAGGAACCAGGAAACCAACTCTGGTAATATGACAAAGCAAGGTTCTTTAACAACCCCAAAAAATCACACTAGCTCATCAGCAATAGACCCAAACCAAGGAGAAATCCCTGATTTACCTGAAAAAGAAATCAGGAGGTTAGTTATTAAGCTAATCAGAGACACACCAGATAAAGGCAAAGTCCGATGTAAGGAAGTAAAAAACGTGACACAAGAAGTGAAGAGAGAAATATTCAAAAAAATATATAGCATAAATAAAAAACAATCATAACTTCAGGAAACAATGGACACACTTATAGAAATGCAAAATGCTCTGGAAAGTCTCAGAAATAGAACTGAACAAGGAGAAGAAAGAAATTCAGAGCTCAAAGACAAGTTCTTTGAATTAACCTAATCCAACAAAGACAAAGAAAAAAATAAGAAAATATGAACAAAGCCTCCAAGAAGTCTAGTATTATGTTAAATGACAAAACCTAACAATAATTGATGTTTCTGAGGAAGAAGAAAAATCTAAAAGTTTGGAAAACATATTTGGAAGGATGATTGAGGAAAACTTTCCCAGCCATGCTAGAGACCTAGACATCCAAATACAAGAAGCACGAAGACAACCTGGGAAATTTATCACACACACAAAAAAAACATTGCCTAGGTACAGCATCATCAGGTTATCTAAAGTTAAGATGAAGGTAAGAATTTTAAGAGCTGTGAGACAAAAGCACCAGGTAACCTATAAAGGAAAAACCTATCAGATTAAATGAAGTTTTCTCAGAAGAAACCATACACACTAGAAGAGATGGGGGTCTTATCTTCAGCCTCCTCAAACAAAACAATTATCAGCCAAAAATTTTGTCTCCAGTGAAACTAAGCCTCATATATGAAGGAAGGATAGAGTATTTTTCAGACAAGCGAATGCTGAGAGAATTTGCCACTACCAAACTACCACTGTAAGAACTGCTAAAAGGAGCTCTAAATCTTGAAACAAATCCTGGAAACACATCAAAACAGAACCTCTCGAAAGCATAAATCTCACAGTACCTATAAAACAATAATACAATTTAAAAAAACAAAAACAAAAACCAGAAAACCAAGGCATACAGGCAACAAATAGCCTGATGAATGGAATGTTATCTCCTATCTCAACACTAACATTGAATGTTAGTATGGCCTAAATTCTCCAATTAAAAGATACAGACTTGCAGAATAGATAAGAATTCACCAACCAACCATCTTCAGACTATACTATAAGGCCAAGGTCACCAAAACAGCATGGCACTGGTAGAAAGAGACTCATCTAACACATAAGGACTTGCACAAACTTAAGGTAAAGGAGTGAGAAAAGACATTTCATTCAAATGGACACCAAAACGAGCCAGTGTGGCTATTCTTATATCAGACAACACAAACTTTAAAACAATAGCAGTTAAAAAAGACAAAGAGGGATATTATATTATGATAAAAGGCCCTGTCCAATAGAAAAATATCACAATCCTAAACATAAATGCACCTAACACTGCAGCTCACAAATTTATAAAAAAATAGCTAATATTCCTAAGAAATGAGACAGACAGCAACACAATAATAGTGAGGGACTTCAACACTCCACTGACAGCACTAGACAGGTCATCAAGACAGAAAGTCAACAAAGAAACAATGCACTTAAATTATAATCTGGAACAAATGGACAGATATATACAGCACATTCCATCCCACAACCACAGAATATACATTCTATTCAACAGTGCATGGAACTTTCTCCAAGATACAGCATGAGATAGGCCACAAAATGAGCCTCAATTAATTTCAGAAGATTAAAATTAAATCAAGCACTCTGTCAGATCACAGTGGAAAAAAAACTGGAAATCAACTCCAAAAAGAACGTTCAAAACCACACAAATACATGGAAATTAAATATCCTGCTCCCGAATGATCATTGGGTCAAAAATAAAATCAAGATGGAAATTAAAAATGTTATTCAAACTGAACAACAATAGTGACACAACCTATCAAAACCTCTGAGACACAGCAAAGGCAGTGCTAAGAGGAAAGTTCATAGGCCTAAATGTCTACATCAAAAGTCTAAAAGAGCACAAACAGACAATCTAAGGTCACATCTCAAGGAACTAGAGAAACCAGAATAAACCAAAACCCAAACCCAGCAGGAGAAAGGAAGTAACCATGATCGGAGCAGAATTAAATGAAATTAAAATGAAAAATAGAACAATACAAAAGATAAATGAAACAAAAATCTGGTTATTTGAAAATATAAATAAAATTGATAGACCATTAGCAATATTAACCAAGAAAAGAAGAGAGAAAATTGAAATAACCTCAATAAGAAATGAAACAGGAGATATTACAACTGATTCCACAGAAATATGAGATCATCCAAGGCTGCAATGAACACCTTTATGCGCATAAACTAGAAAACCTAGAAGAGATGGATAAATTTCTGGAAAAATACAACCCTCCTGGCTTAAATCAGGAAGGATCAGATATCCTGAACAGACCAATAGGAAGTAGTGAGATTGAAATTGTAATTAAAAAATTGCCAATAAAAAAAGCCCAGGACCAAATGGATTCACAGCAGAATTCTACCAGACATTCAAAGAATAGTGACATTATTCCACAAGATAGAGAAAGAGGGAACCCTACCTAATTCATTCTATGAAGACAGTATCACTTTTATACCAACCAAAACCAGGTAAGGACATTTAAAAAAAAAAAAAACCTACAGACCAATATCCCTGATTACTATAGATGCTAAAATCCTTAACAAAACACTAGCTAACTGAATCCTACAATATATCAAAAAGATAATCCACCATGATCAAATGTGTTTCATACCAGGAATACAGGGATGGTTTAACATATGCAAGTCAATAAATGTGATACAACACATAAAAAGAATTAAAAACAGAAATTACATGATCATCTCAATAGATGCAGAAAGAGCATTCCACAAAATTCCAGCATCCCTTTGTGATTAAAACTCTCAGCAAAATCAGCATACATGGAACATACCTCAACATAATAAAAAGCATCTATGACAAACCCATAGCCAACATAATACTGAATGGGGAAAAATTGATAGCATTCCCTGTGAGAACTGGAACAAGACAAGGATGCCCACTCTCACCACTTCTCTTCAACATAGTACTAGAAGTCTATGTTTCTCTTGTCTGACAAGAGAAAGAAATAAAGGACATTCAAATTGGTAAAGAGGAAGTCAAAGTGTCACTGTTTCTGATGATATGATTATATACCTAGAAAACCTTAAAGACCCCTTTAGAAAGCTCCTAGGACTGATAAAAGAATTCAGCAAAGTTTCCTGATACAAAATTAATGTACACAACTCAGTAGCTCTTCTATACACCAACAGTGACCAAGCTGAGAATCAACTCAAGAACTCAGTCCCCTTTACAATAGCTGCAGAAAAAATAAAATACTTAGGAATATACCTAACAAAGGAGGTGGAAGACCTCTACAAGGAAAACTACAAAACACTGCTGAAAGAAATCATAGATGACACAAACAAATGGAAACACATCTCATGCTCATTGATGGGTAGAATCAATATTGTGAAAATGACCATACTGCCAAAAGCAATCTACAAATTCAATACAATCCCCATCAAAATACCACTATCATTCTTCACAAAATTAGAAAAAAACAATTCTAAAATTCATACGACCAAAAAAGAGCTTGCATGGCCAAAGCAAGACTAAGCAAAAAGAACAAATCTGGAGGCATCACATTACCTGATTTCAGACTATACTATAAGGCCAAGGTCACCAAAACAGCATGGCACTGGTACAAAATAGGCACACAGACCAATGGAACAGAATAGACAACCCAGAAATAAACCCCAAAACTATGGTCAACTGATCTTTGACAAAGCAAACAAAAACATAAAGTGGGAAAAGGACACCCTTTTCAACAAATAGCGCTGAGATAATTGGCTAGCCAGATGTAGGAGAATGAAACTGGATCCTCATCTCTCATCTTATACAAAAATCAACTCAAGATGGATTAAAGACTTAAATCTAAGACCTGAAACTTAAAATTCTAGATGGCACAATTGGAAAAATTCCTTTAGACATTGGCTTAGGCAAAGATTTCATGACCAAGAACCCAAAAGCAAATGCAATTAAAACAAAGATAAATAGCTGGGACTTAATTAAACCAAAGAGCTTTTGCATGACAAAAGGAATAGTCAGCGGAGTAAACAGACAACCCAAATTTTCACAATCTATACATCTGACAAAGGACTAATATCCAGAATCTACAATGAACTCAAACCAACAAGAAAAAGAACAAACATAATTAAAAACGTAAAAAAAAATAGTAGATGTTGGCATGAATATGGTGAAGAGGGAACATGTCTACACTGCTGATGGGAATGTAAAATAGTACAGCCACTATTTAAAACAGTGTGGAGATTCTGCAAAGAACTAAAAGTAGAACTACCATTTGATCCATCAATCCCACTACTAGGTATCTACCCAGAGGAAAAGAAGTCCTTATACAAAAAATATACTTGCATACGTATGTTTTTAGCAGTACAATTCATAACTGCAAAAACTTGTCACCAACCCAAATACCCATCAATCAATGAGTGGATAAAGAAACTGTGAGATATATATACATGTGTGCGTGTATATATATATATATATATATATATATATATACGCACACACGTATGATGGAATACTACTCAGCCATAAAAAGGAATGAATTAGTGGCATTCACAGGGACCTGGATGAGACTATTATTCTAAGTGGAGTAACTCAGAAATGGAAAACCAAACATTGTATGTTCTCACTCTTAAGTGGGAGCTAAGCTATGAGGATGCAAAGGCATTAGAATGACACAATGGACTTTGAAGACTCAGCGGGAAAGGGTTGGAAGTGGGTGAGGGATAAAAGAGTACAAATAGGTTGCAGTGTATACTGCTCAGGTGATGGGTAGACCAAAATCTCGCAAATCACCAGTAAAGAATTTACCCATGTAACCAAACACCATCTGTTCCCTAATAATCTATAGAAATTAAAGAATATTTTAAAAGTGTACTCCTCAGGGAGAAGAAATGTTATCCCAGATGAAAGGTTTAAGATATAAAGTAACAAAAATACTAAAGAATTAAACAAATAAAAATGAATATTTACAGGAAAGGTGCTTCAAAAACGTTAGCACATTTTTAAGAAGCGAATAGCTTACATTTTGAAGCTATTTAAACTTATAACTGCACTTGGACAAGTGGAACACACTGTTGCATCATCTTGTGATTTAACAATAGCAATTAAGTGAAAGATACAATTAGTGGTGACGTTGAAAAATATCAATTAACATTTGACTTTTATAAGTGAAGGTTTAATGAATATTTTGACCTAATTTTGGATGTTTTACCATTGCAGAATTTATGCTTTGCCCTTCTTTTCCCTATTACCACATATCTGGTGTTTTAGATAAGAAAACGCACCTCCTCTGCTCTCTGAACTAGTGGAAAGCTTGAGCTTTGCAACCCTAACTTTCACACGTGAACATCCCTTTTTGCCACATCCCTTACACACTACACCATCTCAACTTACTGTTATTTTTTTTTCCTGTTTTCTTTCCGGACTGGTTTGCACTTATTCTGCTCTCACCAGAAGTTCCTGGTGTGAGTAATAAATTTTTTCAATTTTCAAGGTGTGTGAAGTGTTATCAGCTTTGACATCTGATTTAATACTTGAGAAAGGGCTCATTTCCCTTCATTGGGTGACCATAATCTTTAGAGAAATGACTAAATATATAGTTAAGAAGTATGTAACTTCCTGGCTAATGGAAGAAAAAGTGAAATAGTAAGACCTAATCAATCCAAATAAGATAGGAAGGGGGCAGCATGGAGCAGACAGTACAGGGGAGGCAAATGGAATTCAAAAATATATCTTACTCAAACCAAATGTATCAATTATTACATTAAATATAGTCTAAATTATTTTGTTAAATGATAACAATATTTCAGAATAAAACTATTAAATATATACAAAGTGAAAGGAGGAATCTAGAGCATAATACTACAGAAAGGATTAACAACAATTGACAAAGATCTACCCATTATAACATAATGTCAAAAATTTTAATTTGCTAGGCAACTAAATGGTATACTATAACATGTCAGAATGATAAAACTTTTAATTCACTAATCAGTCAAGGACAATATACCATATCACATAATAAAGTTTAAATTTGCTAAGGATGAAATAATTATAAATCTGTATGAACCTGATAATATGCCTCAAATGTGTAAAGCAAAAATAGAGGAGATTTCAAAGGAACAACATATGAATACATAATCAAAATGAGAACATTTAAGATGCTGCTCTAAGGATTGAGTCAAAAATTCAGTAAGAAAATAAAACTTTAGAGCCACCTGAATAAATATGGCCTAAGAATGAAAGAATCTTGCACCTAGCAATTGCAGGATATGCACACTTTCCTTATGCCCTGGTACATTTACTAAAATTGACCATATATTAAATATATTAGGGTTCACTAGAAAAACAGAACCAATGGAATATGTATGTACATATGTATGTATGTATGTAGAGGGTAAGAGACAAAGAGAGAGATTAATTTACTTTACGCAATTGGCTTATGGCATTATGGAGAAGGCCTGCAAGTTCAAAATCTACAGGGTAGGCTGACAGGTTGGAGACTCACGGAAGAGCTGATGTTGAAGTTTGATTTTGAAAGCCAAGTGCTGGTAGAATTCCCTCTTACTCAACAAAGGTCAGTCTTTTGGTTCTATTTATGCTGTCCACTTATTAAATGAGGACTATTCACTTTATTCAAAATCCATTGATTTAAATGTTAATCTAATCTAAAAATGCCTTACAGAAACATTCAGAATAATGTTTGACCAAATATCTGGGCACTATGGCCCAGCCAAGTTAACAGAATTAACCATTACACCAGACCATAAAGCAGGTATTAGTGAATTTCAGATGAATGACCCCATATAAAGTTTTTTCTCTGAAAGAAGTGAAATTTAGAAATCAAAAACAAAACATTGTCTGAAAAAAATCCCTGTATGCTTATTACATAGAGAATAGAATTCTACATATGTAATTGGCAAAAGAAGGAAAATATTTTAAACTGAAAAATAATAAAAACACTACCTATGTCAACTTGTAAAATACAACTTAAAGGCATACTTCGAGGTTAACTTACGGTCTTCAAAGAATATTTTATAAAAAGAAAGGCAAGA